>NW_028119130.1:0-20835 GCF_965119305.1 Pelophylax lessonae | reverse complement strand
CCAAGTTCAAAACCTTACACTTCTCCACGTTAAACCTTGTTTTGCCATGTCGTTGCCCACTCCGTTATTTTGTCCAGGTCATTCTGTAGGATATCTGCTTCATGCTGTGCAGTTATTGCCCTGCCCAATTTTGTGTTATCTGCAAAAACTGATAACTTATTGATAACTGATAACTGATAGAACTTTTTTGATTTTATTACAGCACTCAGTCTTTTTGGGCATGGCACATCTTGACTTGCCAATATTTGCCGGCTCTTCTTTGCAAAAACACTCATAATCTGTCAGATTGCAAGGGCGTCTCCTGTGCACAGCCCTCTTCACATCACCCCACAGATTTTCAATGGGATTCAGGTCTGGGCTCTGGCTGGGCCATTCCAAAACTTTAATCTTCTTCTGGCTCAGCCATTCCTGTGTTGATTTGGATGTATACTTCGGGTCGTTATGCTGAAAGATGAAGTTCCTCTTCATGTTCAGCTTTCTAGCAGAAGCCTGAGTCTCCATTCACACTAGTACGACTTGTCAGGCGACTTGGTCAGCCTGACAAGTTACGCACCGTCGCGTCCCATAGTGTAGTACAGGAACGGTTCGAATAGGAGCGACACAAGTCGCTCCGACTTAGAAAAAGGCAGGGTTCATACACATTTTCACCAATGAAATTCCATGACTTTTCCATGACTTCACGTAAATATTCATGACCTAATGTTTCATGAAATGTCTATGTATACGTGTTAAATAAGAAGAAAATCTATGTCACACCCAGCATATTTTTACTAATATAAAATGACAAGCTTGTAGTGTACAGTGGAATATGAAATATTTCACAGTCAAAGGGTCCTGTACTGCTTCAGGGCGACCTGGAGCGACTTGCATAGACATTCATTTTATGAAGTCCGTGCAAGTCGCGGTGCACGGGACTTCACTGGTCGCCCCCAAAGTCGGAGCGACGTAGTGTGAACCGAGCCTAAAGATTTTGTGCCAATATTGACTGGTATTTGGACCTGTTATCATTCCCTCTTTCTTGACTAATGTCCCTGTTCCAGATGAAGAAAAACAGCCCCAAAGCAGGATGCTGCCACCACCATGCTTCACAGTGGGTACGGTGTTCTTTTGGTGTTGTGCAGTGTTGTTTTTGCGCCAAACATATCTTTTAGAATTATGGCCAAAAAGTTCAGTCTTGGTTTCATCAAACTAAAACACATTTTCCCACATGCTTGGGAGACTTCAGATGTGTTTTTGCAAAATTTAGCCGGACTTGGATGTTTTTCATGGTAAGAAAATGCTTGCCCCTCCCCCCATAGCCCAGAAATATGAAGAATACGGCAGATTGTTGTCACATGGACCACACAGCCAGTACTTGCCAGATATTCCTGCAGCTCCTTTAATGTTGCTGTAGGTCTCTTGGCAGCCTCTCTTCAGTTTTCTTCTCGTTTTTTTTTATCAATTTTGGAGGGACGTCCAGTTCTTGGTGATGTCACTGTTGTGCCAAATTTTCTCCACTTGATGATGACGGCCTTCACTGTGTTCCATGGTATATTGAATGCCTTGGAAATTCTTTTGTATCCTTCTGACCGATACTTTTTAACAATGAGATTCCTCCGATGCTTAGGGAGCTCTCTGAGGACCATGGCGACTAAAGCCCCGTACACACGCACCGATTGTTGGCCGACCGATCGGCCGTCTTTTGTCCAGTGTTATTGTGTCGGTTGAAATGTGCTCTAGACTGCACACAAATTTTTTCGGCCAACAACAACCAACTTCAGAAGTGATGTCATGTACTGGTTTACTTTCCGTGTGTTTTTTCTTCTCTGAGCATGCCCAGTCTTGCTCATCTGAATTTTGTCTGCCGAAATCTGTACTGACTGACGAACAATCGGCCGTTCTGTTGACGGCCAACAAAAATTTTATAGCATGCACATCAGATTTTGTTCGGCCGAAAAGTCGCAGTCGGTTGTCGGAATCATCATAAATCATCATACTAACAAGCCGACAATCGGCCGATCGGACGTTGGCCGAAAATTCACGGCCAACAATCGGTGCGTGTGTACGAGGCTTAAGAAAATGTCAGGAAAGACCTACTAGAACAGCTGAACTTTATTTGGGGTTAATCAGAGGCACTTTAAATGATGGCAGGTGTGTACTGACTCCTATTTGGCATGAGTTTGAATGCGATTGCTTAATTCTGAACACAGCTACATCCCCAGTTATAAGAGGGTGTGCACACTTTTGCAAACAAATTATTTTAGTTTTTTATTTTTACCCCCCCCCCATAAAATATTTCAGTTTGTTTTTCAATTGAGTTTATAGGTTACATTAACCACTTGCCGAATGCATACTATATATATATATATATATATATATATATATACACACACACACACGTCGGCAAGTTGGCTCCTACAGGCAAAACCATGTAGGTCTACGTCGATCGCCTGGGAGGAGCTAGGGGGCGAGCGCGCACCATCGCCGGCGGCGCACTCCCATCTCCAATTGTCAGCGGGGAAGCCGATGCGTGTGTCAGGCGGCTCCGATTTCCGCCTGACACCCGCGATTGCTCCCCGCTGAGAGAGAAGGACGGTCGGATGTTGTAAACACAGCTGACCGTTCTTCTCCCTGGAATGATCACAGAGCGCCTGTGATCCTTCTATATAGGAACACAGGTCTCTATGGTCATTTCAGAAGCCACACCCCCCCCCACAGTTAGAATCACTCCCCTAGGCTCACATTTAATCCCTTGATCACCCACAGGGTTAACCCCTTCCCTGCCAGTGTCATTAGTACAGTAACAGTGCATATTTTTAGCACCGATTACTGTAGGAATGTCACTGTTCCCCCCCAAAAGTGTCAGTTAGGGGTCCGATCTGTCCGCCACAATGTCGCAGTCCCTCAAAAAAAAAAAAAAAAACCTTGAAAAAGTCACATGTTTTTGTGACGCAACGCGTCGGGAAAAGCCGTGGTGACGTCACTTCCGGTCCACGGCCGAGACCGGAAGCGCAGGAACGGACCGCAACGGCAGGAGCCGGTTATGATTTTGTGCTGATTTTTATCATCTTAAATGTAAGTGCTTCAGGTTGTGATTAATTAAAAATGGATTTTTGTAAGATCTTACCGTAAAATCCTTTTCTCTTAAGCTCATTGACAGACGTAGTCTTCTTGATTCTCAAGAGCTGGGTTATGTTGTCTCCGCAGGAGTAGGACTAGGCAGAAAGACAAAACGTTCTGGCTCCACCTTAGGGGCAGTCCCTGAGGGTATATCCTCCCTCTCTCTGCTACAGGGAATCAGTTCTGTTCTAAAGCAGTAACAGAGAATTTAACCCAACCCAACTCAATGATAGAGGGGCGGGTACTACGTCTGTCAATGAGCTTAAGAGAAAAGGATTTTACGGTAAGATCTTACAAAAATCAATTTTTCTCTATCGCTCATTGACAGACGTAGTCTTCTTGATTCTCAAGAGCTGGGACATCCAGAAGCAGTGCCACAAATGAGGGGTGGGATTGACAAAATCAAATCCAATCTAGAAGGCCCAACCGGTGCCAAACTAGAAGTTTTAAAGGCTCATTATAAACAAAGAATGAGACTAAAGAAAAATTTTCCAACGGAAAAAACCCTCGAGGTAGACCACTGGTCTCCTCAAATTGCGGCCTGCAAAACCTTGCGGCCAAACGAGGCATCAGACGATGCCATTACATCAACTTTATAATGTTTAGTAAAGGTATGCACCGACGACCAGGTAGCCGCCTTGCACACCTGGACCACTGACGCCTGATGGCGAAAGGCCCATGACGCACTAAGTGCCCGAGTGGAGTGCGCCTTAACAGGGAACGGGGGCTCCCGACCCTTAATAGAATAAGCCTGTACTACCGTCTGTCTGATCCATCTGGAAATGGTCGCGGCAGATGCAGGCAACCCCTTTTTGGGTCCATCTGGGATCACAAAAAGTGAATCCGTCTTGCGAAACGAGTCTGTCGTTTTCAAGTATACCCTGATCGCCCGGACCACATCCAAGGAGTGTAACCGACAGGCACCCTCTCTTTACAATACCCTCTCCACCGGGGTGGGGGTTTGTGGACCACTCCGGACGCCTCGACTCTCTGGTTCCTGGCGTCCAAGCGAGACTTTTAACTCGCAAGGTCAGTCCCTCCACTGGGACTCCGTCGCGGCCGACCCAGCGCGGAGCTCTGGTCTGCACGCGCTCGTAGGCAGAAAACTGGGGTGACCACTGGATCTCAACATCCAGCCCGTCGCCCGGCCCCGCATACTTACTTGAATGTGTCGCGGCCGACCAAGCGCAATGCCATGGTCTGCGCGCGCTCGTAGGCCGGCTGGGGTGACCACAAGTGTCGCCCAGTCCGGCATTTTTGCTTGAAGATCTCACAGGAAAAACACTGGAGAAAAACTACCTAAAAAAAAATGTCTTTTTCTTAAAGAAAAAAAAGTCTTGCCAGGACCAAAAGATCCCAGCAAGGAACTTAGGTCCTTACTCCTGACTAGACAGAAAAAAACTGATTCCCTGTAGCAGAGAGAGGGAGGATATACCCTCAGGGACTGCCCCTAAGGTGGAGCCAGAACGTTTTGTCTTTCTGCCTAGTCCTACTCCTGCGGAGACAACATAACCCAGCTCTTGAGAATCAAGAAGACTACGTCTGTCAATGAGCGATAGAGAAAAGTCGATTTGTGAACATACTGCACCATGAGGGTCCCCTTTGTCCTTTATCTTTGAGATAAAAAGTATCCCAGGAGGTATATCTATCGGAGGTCATCAAGAAAGTATACTAGCTTTATATCCAGCATACCTAGTACCCCAGGAAGCATAAGGATACCCCAGAGGCTATTAGGAAGACACTTCGCCTTATCCATTCATCCATCCAGTGCACCCAGCACATTTAATTGGAGGAGTGATATCGAGGGATTAATTGGAGATCGGATCTAGAGGGTCTACAGGTTGACCTTAAACCTGAAAACGCTCATTTGAGTGTTAATGGAGGTGAGCGGCCATTACACACTCGTGTGGATCTCGTAGCTCACGAAGGGTTTCCAGCACTGGGACGTCACTGGGAGCACTCTTTTGCACCTTATTTTTATTAACTTTTACTACATGAACTCTTTTTTGATCATCACCTGTTTTGTATAGCACAGGGATTTTGTCTACACAGTTCTTTATCTGTGATCACTGCACGTGTGCATACAATAATAATTTCTTGACTTGTACTCATCATTACTTTATTTATATTGGATATTTCTATAGCACTTGCAGCTTGCAATTTGCACATTAGTTTTGGTTTCTCACAACCTCTTTCATTCACAGTGGACAGGGGTTCACTTTTCAGAGGACACTGTTCCTCATTTATTTTGTTCAAATTTGAACAGTCACCTGTAGTTTTTCATCTATTATTCACGTTCACGGTGTTATCTCTTTGCCCCAAGGGTTCACCTTTCAGAGGACACGTCATCTATTTTTCACTGAAGAGCTTATTTAGGGGTTCACTCTTCAGAGGGCACATTATATATAATTTTTTCCTCATTTTCACTTGACTTTGATATGATATTATTTCATCACCCAGCTCATTGAATTATTTATTTGTTTGTGTTATTTATCTGGTTCACCCAGTAGGAATTTTTGCGCTGGTTCTTCTTTACTTCTATTCAAAAAAAAACATTGCCGCCATTACTAGTAAAACAAACCAATAAAAATTACATAAATCTTTCCCGTAGTTAGTAGACGCGATAACTATTGCGCAAACAAATTAAAATACGCTTATTGCAATTTCTTTTTTTTTACCAAAAATATGTAGCAGAAAACAAATTGGCCTAAAATGTTAAAAAAATTAGTTTTTTTTTTTTTAATGAGAATGTTATATAGCAGAATGTGAAAAATATTGTTTTTTTTCAAAATTGTCGCTCTTTTTTGTTTATGGCGTAAAAAATAAAAATCACACAGGTGATCAAATACCACCAAAAGAAATCTCTGTTTGTGGGGAAAAAAGGACATCAATTTTATTGGGGTACAGCGTCGCACGACCGCACAATTGTCCATTAAAATAACGCTGTGCCGAATCGCAAAATATGGCCTGGTCATTAAGGGGGCAAATCCCTCCGGTCCAGAAGTGGTTAAATGATGGCAGGTGTGTACTGACTCCTATTTGACATGAGTAAGAATGCGATTGCTTCATTCTGAACACAGCTACATCCCCAGTTATAAGAGGGTGTGCACACTTTTGCAAACACATTATTTTAGTTTTTTATTTTTACCACCGGGGGGGGGGGGGTAAAACAAACTGAAATATTTTATGGGGGGGGGGGGCCCCATAAAATATTTCAGATTGTTTTTCATTTGAGTTGTACAGTTTATAGGTCACATTAAAGGTAGAAAAAGATTTGAAGTGATTTATCTTTGTCTCATTTTTTTTACACTGAACAAAATTATAAAACGCAACACTTTGGTTTTTGCCCCATTTTCCATGAGCTGAACTCAAAGATCTCAGACTTTTTCTATGTACACAAAAGGCCGATTTCTCTCCAATATTGTCCACAAATCTGTGTAAATCTGTGTTAGTGATCACTTCTCCTTTGCCGGGATAATCCGCCCACCTCACAGGTGTGGCATATTATCAAGATGCTGATTGGACAGCATGATTATTGCACAGGTGTGCCTTAGGCTGCCCACAATAAAAGGCCACCCTAAAATGTGCAGTTTTATCACACAGCACAATGCCACAGATGTCCCAAGTTTTGAGGGAGGGTGCAATTGGCATGCTGACTGCAAGAATGTCCACCAGAGCTGTTCCCCGTGAATTGAATGTTCATTTCTCTACCATAAGCCGTCACCAAAGGCGTTTCCGAGAATATAAAAGTACATCCAACCGACCTCACAACCGCAGACCACGGACCAGGACCTCCACATCCAGCATCTTCACCTCCAAGATGGTCTGAGACCAGCCCAGGACCTCCACATCCAGCATCTTCACCTCCAAGATGGTCTGAGACCAGCCCAGGACCTCCACATCCAGCATCTTCACCTCCAAGATGGTCTGAGACCAGTCCAGCACCTCCATATCCAGCATCTTCACCTCCAAGATGGTCTGAGACCAGCCCAGGACCTCCACATCCAGCATCTTCACCTCCAAGATGGTCTGAGACCAGTCCAGCACCTCCATATCCAGCACCTTCACCTCCAAGATGGTCTGAGACCAACCAGGGACCTCCACATCCAGCATCTTCACCTCCAAGATGGTCTGAGACCAGCCTAGGACCTCCACATCCAGCATCTTCACCTCCAAGATGGTCTGAGACCAGCCCAAGACCTCCACATCTAACATCTTCACCTCCAAGATGGTCTGAGACCAGCCTAGGACCTCCACATCCAGCATCTTCACCTCCAAGATGGTCTGAGACCAGCCCAAGACCTCCACATCTAACATCTTCACCTCCAAGATGGTCTGAGACCAGCCCAAGACCTCCACATCCAGCATCTTCACCTCCAAGATGGTCTGAGACCAGCCCAGGACCTCCACATCCAGCATCTTCACCTCCAAGATGGTCTGAGACCAGCCCAGGACCTCCACATCCAGCATCTTCACCTCCAAGATGATCTGAGACCAGCCCAGGACCTCCACATCCAGCATCTTCACCTCCAAGATGGTCTGAGACCAGCCCAGGACCTCCACATCCAGCATCTTCACCTCCAAGATGGTCTGAGACCAGCCCAGGACCTCCACATCCAGCATCTTCACCTCCAAGATGGTCTGAGACCAACCCAGGACCTCCACATCCAGCATCTTCTCCTCCAAGATGGTCTGAGACCAGCCCAGGACCTCCACATCCAGCATCTTCACCTCCAAGATGGTCCGAGACCAGCCCAGGACCTCCACATCTAACATCTTCACCTCCAAGATGGTCTGGGACCAGCCCAGGACCTCCACATTCAGCATCTTCACCTCCAAGATGGTCTGAGACCGGCCACCCGCTTTTTATATCCAAAGAATTTCTGCCCAAACTGTCAGAAACCGTCTCAGGAAGTTTATGTGCATGCTCGTCATCCTCATTGGGGTCTCCACCTGACTGCAATTCCTCATCATAACCGACTTGAGTGGGCAAATGCTCACACTGGATGTCGTTTGGCACTTTGGAGAGGTGTTCTCACGGATGAATCCCGGTTTTCTTAGATATTTGAGTTCAGCTCATGAAAAATGGGGGCAAAAACAAAAGTGTTGCGTTTATAATTTTGTTCAGTATACATGACAAAAACCTGACATTGTAACAGGCGTGTGTAGACTTTTTATATCCACTGTATCTACACCCCATGACTCCAGTGCACCCCAGAGCATTGTGTGTCTAGTGGCTCCTGTGTGCCCCATGACTCCAGTGCACCCCCGAGCATTGTGTGTCTAGTGGCTCCTGTGTGCCCCATGACTCCAGTGCACCCCAGAGCATTGTGTGTCTAGTGGCTCCTGTGTGCTCCATGACTCCAGTACACCCCAGAGCATTGTGTTTCTAGTGGATCCTTTGTGCCCCATGACTCCAGTGCACCCCAGAGCATTGTGTGTCCAGTGGATCCTGTGTGCCCCATGACTCCAGTGCACCCCAGAGCATTGTGTGTCTAGTGGCTCCTGTGTGCTCCATGACTCCAGTACACCCCAGAGCATTGTGTTTCTAGTGGATCCTTTGTGCCCCATGACTCCATTGCACCCCAGAGCATTGTGTGTCTAGTGGGTCCTGTGTGCCCCATGACTCCAGTGCACCCCAGAGCATTGTGCGTCTAATGGCTCCTGTGTGCCCCATGACTCCAGTGCACCCCTGAGCATTGTGTGTCTAGTGGCTCCTGTGTGCCCCATGACTCCAGTGCACCCCAGAGCATTGTGTGTCTAGTGGCTCCTGTGTGCCCCATGACTCCAGTGCACCCCAGAGCATTGTGTGTCTAATGGATCCTGTGTGCCCCATGACTCCAGTGCACCCCCGAGCGTTGTGTGTCCAGTGGCTCCTGTGTGCCCCATGACTCCAGTGCACCCCAGAGCATTGTGTGTCTAGTGGCTCCTGTGTGCCCCATGACTCCAGTGCACCCCAGAGCATTGTGTGTCTAATGGATCCTGTGTGCCCCATGACTCCAGTGCACCCCTGAGCGTTGTGTGTCCAGTGGCTCCTGTGTGCCCCATGACTCCAGTGCACCCCAGAGCATTGTGTGTCTAGTGGCTCCTGTGTGCCCCATGACTCCATTGCACCCCAGAGCATTTTGTGTCTAATGGATCCTGTGTGCCCCATGACTCCAATGCACCCCTTCCAGTGTTCAAGCACCAATCAGGAGGGCTGTCTCCTGATTGGCTATTCTCTGGGAGAGGCACGCCAGAGACCCAAAGTTTGAGAGTGAATCTCCCCAGAGGAGAATTTAGCTTTGGATAGACTGTAATATATTGGAGACGAGGTGATAAGAAAAAAATGGATCCGCCCACACACAACAATGTAACTTTATAAACAAAAACGACCTTTTTGCTGTAACTTTATCCAGCACAAATTGTCATCATAAGGGACGGCGCGGTGACACAAACATCTCCTGTGCGGCCAGCAGAGCGATCACCCCAGATAGGATATGAAAAGTTTTTTTTTTTTTTTCTGGTGCTTTCAGAACTGACTTAATAAGTTGTTGAGGAAAAAGAAAGGTTGTGAATTGGGACGATGCATCACAAAGTTCTGTCACCCGGCGCCCGGCGCCCACCTATTATCCACCCTCTGCTCGGAAGAGGCCGGTGATTTACACCCTGGAAGAAATTACATACCTTTGAAAAGAAAACGGGAGCAATGCGTGTTTTTTGTTCCTTTATCTTCTGGGTGAACATTACGGCCATAACTCAGCCGAAACGCAGCGGCCATCGAAAGGACATGAAACAAGCCACAGAAACCATCGCCGCCGTCTAAATGACTTTCTTCTCTACACATCAAAGGCAGCCGAGAGTCCCACCTCTCCGCAGGTAGCCGGGGGGGAAACGGCGGACGTCTCCCTTAAAGGTGAATTTTATAGGAATAAAAGAGGAAAATTGTGTCCCCCCCCCCAAATTGATGAACTGCTGAAATCACTAAACGTTTTGTACCGCCGGGAGATAAATGGAGAATATGCATCTTCTTCTCGTGGGGCTGAGAACTGATTTCCAAAAACCTCTCAAACACTTAAACCAAAAAATTTCATATATGGCAGCTTACCAATCATTCGATGTGGTGGCTGCATTCGTTTTCTTTTCTCCCCTCTGTTTTTACCTGGTGATCTGGCCAGTAACATACCACCTGTATTAGAGCGCCCCCTACTCTGGATGAACGAGCACAGGAGGGACCTTTGGACAGAGGCATGGTGTCCGTCTGGGGGGGGGGGGTGGAGTGTTAGATGGACTAGCAGATTTACATACATTACCAATATAAAGCCAAACTCCAGCCTATTATTAACCGCTTCCGGACCGCCCGCTGCAGTTATACGTCAGTACTTTGACGTTAAATACCGGGGTTATGGCAACAGATATCTGCCATAACCCCGGTATTTATTTGAAACTACCGGCACTCCTCTTTCAGATAAGGGTGGTCCCAGCAGCGGATTCGCCATGGGATCACCCTTACGGTGCGGCAGGAGAGGTGCCCCCCCCCCCATTCCGGGTAATTTTCCCCGCTTACCGGAACCACCGGCAGCAGGGAAAACGATCCGGTCCGTGCTCCTCACAGACAGGAAGTCGGATGAGGGCAAGATGGCCCCCACTCCACTCTATGGCCTTGGAGGACTGGAGCGACGTCAAACCTCATCTCCTAGCAATGGATTTAAAGAGTCATTTTTTTTCCCATCACTTTTTTAGTATAGGTGTGAGGTCTTTTTGACCCCGGATCTCACATTAAAGAGGACCTGTCCTGCTTATTTCCATTACAAGGGATGTTTACTATCCTTGTAATAGGATTAAAAACTATCAAATTTTTTTTTCTTTTAAAACTGTGTAAAAATAAAAAATAATAGATAAAATAAATAGGAAAAAAAAAAGCGTCCTGTCCCTTTTGTGAAAGTGTGCACAGACGACCAGGTGGCCGCCTTGCAAACCTGCATTACTGAGGCCTGATGACGGAAGGCCCAGGAAGCACTAAGCGCCTGCGCAGAATGCGCCTTAATAGGGAAAGGAAGAACCTTACCCTTGATTGAATAGAAAACAAGAGAAGGGCGCACCGACCTTGTGCATTACCACTTAAAAGTTTATTAAATTCAAAGAAGGGTAGCGCACAATATACTCAAAAACGTAGCATATGAACAAGCATATAGGAAATGGGCACCGCTTCGCTTTCTCTACTGCTGGATAGCGTGATGGCGTCCTCAAAACCTGATGTGGCTTACGCGTTTCGAGGGAGGACCCTCTTCCTCAGAGCCAAAATCGCCACTCAGAGGGTCCTCCCTCGAAACGCGTAAACCACATCAGGTTTTGAGGACGCCATCATGCTATCCAGCAGTAGAGAAGTGTCCTGGAAACGAGCGGTGCCCATTTCATATATGCTTGTTCATATGCTACGTTTGTGAGTATATTGTACGCTACCCTTCTTTGATTTTAATAAACTTTTAAGTGGTAATGCACAAGGTCGGTGCGCCCTTCTCTTGTTGTTTTCTTGTAGTGCCTGTTGGATACCCTTGGTCCTGAGGGGGGCAGCAAGAGCACTTAATTTGTGTCATAAAACCGCCACTCGAGCGCAGGAGAGATATTGTTGTTCCTTGATTGAATAGGCCTGCACTACCATCTGTCTGATCCATCTGGAAATGATCGTGACAGACGCGGCCAACCCTTTGCGAGGTCGATCCGTAAGGACAAAAAGTGAGTCTGACTACCTGGACGACTCAGTTGCCACCAGGTACACCCTAATCCCCGGAAACACATCCAGAGAATGCAAGGCAATCTCCTTAGGATGCCTAGGCTTAGGACACAGGGAAGGCAACACAATGTCTTCATTCAGATGGAAACCAGAGACAACCTTAGGAAGGAACGATTGACAAGGGCGAAGCACCACTTTATCTCTGTGAACCACCAGATAAGGTGAACTACAAGACAAGGCTGGCAGCTCGGACATCCTATGTGCGGAAGTAATTGCCACCAAGAAGGCTTACTTCTGGGACAATGTAAGCAGAGGAATCTCGTGAATATTTTCAAAAGGCGGTTTCTGAATAAACCGACAGTACGAAAGTGAGGTCTCACGGAGGCAATGGAGACCGCACAGGTGGAACCAAGTGGCAAACCCCCTGAACAAAGGTACGAACCAAGGAATGTGTAGCCAAAGGACGTTGAAAGAAAAACGCCAAAGGCCGAAACCTGGCCCTTGATGGTACCCAGGGCCAGGCGCTGTTCCACACCTCTTTGGAGGAACACCAAAATGCGAGCCACCAAAAATGAACGAGGAGAAACCCCCAGGGACTCACACCAAGCAATGTATGCTTTCCAAACGTGATGGTAAATCTTCCTAGAGGTAGATTTCCTAGCCTTTAACAGCATGGGAATCACCAAGTCTGACAAACCCCCTATCCTTCAGCACCTTGCTTTCAACAGCCAAGCCGTTAAAGCCAGTGACTGTAAAGCAAAATGGAAGATCGGCCCTTGGACCAACAGGTCTTTTCTGAGAGGGAGTCGCCAAGGGACATTGTCGACCAGCTGTACTAGATCTGAGTACCATGACCGGTGAGGCCATTCTGTGGCCACAAGGATGACTGGAATTCCTTCTGCCTAGATCAGTCATGTCCAAAGTCCGGCCCGCGGGCCAGTTGCGGCCCGTCCTTTAGTTCCATACGGCCCCCAGAGACACTGCTGACTTTTATCTATGTCTCTCTCCGAGACATCTCACATCCACGCCCCAATGCCGATGCGATGGCTCGGGGGCGGGGCCTCTGGCCTCCCTCGGCAGCTCAGCTGCTCCCGAGTCCCTCTTTGCCCCCCCCCCCGCTCTATCTGGCTGGCGCCGCCCACGACTGCGTGGAAGTGCAGAATGAATTTGAAAACTGCATTCCTTCTCTCCTTCACCACACACAGGCACCTATAGAAGCCGACCGAGGATCTTGTGAAGCTGACAGAGGAGGGGTCATCTCTACAATTCTACTGCCTGTTTATATAAGTGTGATTTTATTCATGAAGCACTGATGTTTTTTATTTCATATATTATATATATATATATATATATATATATATATATATATATATATATATATATATATATACACACACTCACACGAAAACATTTAATTTTTTTTTTTAAAGGACAGTGTAAAAAAAAAAAATAAATAAAAGATAAAATAAATAGGAAAAAAAATTAAAAAGAGCTCTGTCCCCATTAGCTCGCGCGCAGAAGCGAACGCATACGCAAGTCGCGCCCACGTATGTAAACGGTGTTCAAACCACGCATGTGAGGTATCGCTGCGATCGTTAGAGCAAGAGCAATAATTCTAGAGCTAGACCTCCTCTGTAACTCTAAACTGGTAACCTGTAGACATTTTTAAAATGTCGCCTATGGGGATTTTTAAGTACCAAGGTTTGTTGCCATTTCACGAGTGTGCGCAATTTTGAAGCATGACATGTTGGGTATCTATTTACTCGACATAACATTATCTTTCACATTATAGAAAAAAATTGGACTAACTTTACTTCTTTCTTATTTTTTAATTTAAAAAAGTGTATTTTTTCCAGAATTTTTTCAGCATTTGTAAGACCGCTGCGCCAAATACGGTGTGATAAAAAATATTGCAACGATCTCCATGTTATTCTCTAGGGTCTCTGCTAAAAAATATATATATATATATATAATGTTTGGGGGTTCTAAGCAATTTTCTAGCAAAAAAAAAAAAAAAAAAAAGGTTTTAACTTGTAAACTTAACTTGTACTTCTTTCTTATTTTTTAATTTAAAAAAGAGTATTTTTTCCCACAAAAATTGCATTTGTAAGACACGCCAAATACGGTGTGATAAAAAATATTGCAACGATCTCCATTTTATTCTCTAGGGTGTCTGCTAAAAAAAAAAAAAAAAAAAAAAAAAAATAATTTATATATATTATAATATATAAATATATATATATATAATATATAAAAATATATATATATATATAATAATTTATATAAATATAGAGAATATAATATATATGTATAATTTAAATATATATATCATATAATAATATAATATATATGCAATATATAATGTTTGGGGGGTTCTAAGTAATTTTCTAGCAAAAAAAAAAAACAGATTTTAACTTGTAAACAACAAGTGTCAAAAAAAGGCCCGGTCCAGAAGTGGGTAAAATGTATCCTTTGAGGCCCATGTAAAATCCTGCTCTATATTTACCATTATATAAGGAGAGTTCCTTACTTGCCCCAATACATCATCCAGGACCTTTCTGGGAGTGGGGTTCTGCATGCCACGTCCCATACGAGGGTCCAATGTCCGTATCACATAGGCTAGAGGGCGGAATGTGTCATCAAATCTGAGTGGGACATCGTCCTCCTGGTGGGAGATTTTTTTTTTTTTTAGCATATATATTTATGAATTGTTTCATTTTGTATCTTTGAGGGGAACGCTGGCTGTGAGATCAGGATTCTGCCTTTTCCCGTACGAGTAGATTTTGGCGGAGTTGCTCTGGGAAAGGGGTTAAGTCAACCTTCAGCAGGGCAGGCTGGTTTATGACAACAATCTCCCCGAAACTCATTAAAGTCTTTTCTCTTTGGAGTGACACGCATTATCAGCAGAGATTAATCTGATGCCTGTTTAGGTGAGCTCCATTTTTAAAAATGCAATAACAGAGGGCTTTGTGTCATCCGATGAAAATCAATTAGACGAACTAAGGCCACAAGGAAAACTTAGCATCACTCATCGCGGCCCCCTCCCCGCCAGCCCGTATGATTTGTCTTCCGAGGCTGGATGATCAGGAGCTGCAGTAATATTGTTGGGGAAAATTAATTTATTTTCTATACTGTGGCCCCGCTCCTCTCCTGCTTGCGGGACCAATACACAGATTACTTTTAATCAAGGCTGATATGTCATTAATATCAAGGGGGCCCTTTGAAGTTTATTTTTTGCCCTCTTTTTTTTTTTTTCCAAATCAGCTTTGGGAGTGCTTGTGGCGCTCGCTGCAGGTCAATAAAAAGAAAGAGTTTACTTACTGCTTGGACTCTTCGTCTATGACCAGGCACTGGAGGGAATGATGTAAGCAGTAGATCCCACCAAAAACCGCACTCATCCTGCAAAAGGATACAAAAGATTGCTTAAAAAAAAATTACAATGGAACAAAACCAAATGTAAAATCATAAAATAAAACAATAAAAGAAAATTACAGTGCCTTGCGAAAGTATTCGCCCCCCTTGAACTTTGCGACCTTTTGCCACATTTCAGGCTTCAAACATAAAGATATAAAACTGTAATTTTTTGTGAAGAATCAACAACAAGTGGGACACAATCATGAAGTGGAACGAAATTTATTGGATATTTCAAACTTTGTTAACAAATAAAATACTGAAAAATTGGGCGTGCAAAATTATTCAGCCCCCTTATGTTAATACTTGTAGCGCCACCTTTTGCTGCGATTACAGCTGTAAGTCGCTTGGGGTATGTCTCTATCAGTTTTGCACATCGAGAGACTGAAATTTTTGCCCATTCCTCCTTGCAAAACAGCTCGAGCTCAGTGAGGTTGGATGGAGAGCGTTTGTGAACAGCAGTTTTCAGTTCTTTCCACAGATTCTCGATTGGATTCAGGTCTGGACTTTGACTTGGCCATTCTAACACCTGGATATGTTTATTTGTGAACCATTCCATTGTAGATTTTGCTTTATGTTTTGGATCATTGTCTTGTTGGAAGACAAATCTCCGTCCCAGTCTCAGGTCTTTTGCAGACTCCATCAGGTTTTCTTCCAGAATGGTCCTGTATTTGGCTCCATCCATCTTCCCATCAATTTTAACCATCTTCCCTGTCCCTGCTGAAGAAAAGCAGGCCCAAACCATGATGCTGCCACCACCATGTTTGACAGACCAGATGGGCACTGACGGGTGGTACTGATGAACACTGATGGGCAACACCATCAGTGCCCACAATCAGTGCCCATAGTGCTGCCAGTCAGTGCCTAGATGAGCAGGCACTGACTGGCAGCACTATGGGCACTGATTGGCACTTTATTTCAATTTTCTGTAATCAGAGCCCTGATTACCTGTCTTTGTCTCCCCTGCGAGGAGGAGTCGCTGATCGGCTCTCCTCGACTCTGACAGTGTGAGGCGAGGAGAGCCGAATAACGGCACTTCCTCATTTACATGTGACTGGCTGTCTTAGGACACAGCCGATCACATGGGTAAAGAGTCATGTCATTGACTCTTTACCGAGATCACGGTCGTGCCGTGTCCTAGCAACATGGCAAGGCCACGATCGCTGCTCCGCGCACCCCCGCGGGCGCGAGAGAGGCCGTTCTAGTGCGCCGTCATATGACAGCATCCCAGAACAGTGGATGCACTGCTCCGTTGTCATTTCACGGCTGTCGAGTAGGAAGCGGTTAATAAACAATGATGCAAAACCAAATATAAAAAAATAAAACAATAAAAAAATATTAATAAAACAAAACAATTAAGCAAAATCAAACATAAAACAATAAAAAAATATTATTAAAATACAAGGAAACTAAATCAAATAAAATGTTTAAATAAAAACAAAAAATCAAAATCAAATAGAAAAAAAAAACGAAATCTAAAAATAGTAAAAAAAAAAAAAAAAAACATATAGGATGCAGCCTGGCAAATGTAATCACATAAACGCATTTATTGTTAATCTCAGTCCCACCTTAACATAGTCTTGATAACGACAAAGCCATTGATTTTCTACTTCCTGACAACGCCATACGTCCTGCCAGGAAATCAGTGCAGTGTGGTCATCCTGCAGACAAAAAATGAAACTACCAGCCCACAGGGTGACAACACTGCACTGATTTCCTGGCAGGACGTTCAGCGTTGTCATCTTGCTGGAGTTGGGCTTTAACTAGATATTTATCAAATGTATATTTTCATTAAAAAAAATACAGTAAAATACATTTTAGCGCAAACACAAAATAAAAAAAAATAATAAAAAAAAAAAAAAATAATATATATATATATATATATATATATATATATATAATAAAAAAAAATAAAAATTAAGTTTGCGATGCAGTCCCCAGTTTTTGGGGTATAAAAGATGTGGTTGTCTCGAGTAAATAGATACCAAACATGACAAGCCTTAAAATTGCGCATGGTCATGAAATCGCATAAAAACGATGGTACCCAAAATTGCTCATAGGCAACGCTTTAAAAGTCATTACAGGTCATCAGCATGAAGGTAACTGTGAAATCAGGCCCAAGAATTATTGCACTCACTCTGATGTTTGTGGCGATAACTCACATGGTGTGGTGCAATTTATGTTAACTGCACCAATTGAATTGGTGTGTGTTAGGAGGTGCTTTATTTTTTTTTTATTATTATTTGTATTATATATATATATATATATATATATATATATATACATATACACATACACACAGCATTATACATTTTTTTTTTTAACCAACACAAATTACCAAAATTACAAGAAAATGCATTTTATTCTTTTTATTCTCTATGAACATCAAAAAAAAATAAAAAATGAGTATCCAAATTTGCCAAACTAAAGCCTGATCTGTCCCCAAATAAAGACATATAATATGTTAGGGTAGACTAAGAATCCTAAAATATATAATAATCTAAAAGACGACATAGCCTAAACAGGGAAAAAAAAAAACAAAGTATCCAAATTTTATACCAAATAAATACCTTATCTGTCCCCAAATAAAGATGTATTTATAATACCATAGGGTAAACTACAAAACCTAAAAGATATAATGTAAGGAAATAAAAATTATCCAAATTTGCTACCAAATTAATACCTTATCTGTCCCCAAATAAAGATGTATAATAACGTAGGATCAGCTACAAAATATAAAATATATAATGTTCTGAACCAAGGCATTGCTTAGATAAAAAAAAAAAAAAATTCTGGGACACAAGGGAGAAAAAATGGCCCTGCTGATACAGTTGTGTTCAAAATGATTCAACCCCCACTGAAATTGATTGTTTTGGCCAGTTTGACATTGATTTTGATCATTCAGTCATCCTGCTTACAATGAAATCAAAGAGGCACGTGTAGGTCAGACAAATATAACATTTATAATGAAATAACCACAAATGTCTTTTCTGTGCTCACATCATTATCAGTTTTATTCAACCCCCAAGTGACATTCAATCTTAGTACTTAGTACAACATCCTTTTACAGTTATAACAGCTTTTAAACGTGAAGCATAGCTTGACACAAGTGTCTTGCAGCGATCTACAGGTATCTTCGCCCATTCGTCATGGGCAAAAGCCTCCAGTTCAGTCACATTCTTAGGCTTGTGCACTGCAACTGCTTTCTTTAAGTCCCACCAGAGGTTCTCAATCGGATTTAAGTCTGATGACTGTGATGGCCACTCCAAAATGTTCCAGCCTTTAATCTGCAATCATGCTCTAGTGGACTTGGAGGTATGCTTGGGATCATTGTCCTGTTGAAAGGTCCAACGTCTCCCAAGCCTCAGGTTTGTGACGGACTGCATCACATTGTCATCCAATATCTCCTGGTACTGAAGAGAATTCATGGTACCTTGCACACGCTGAAGCTTCCCTGTACCTGCAGAAGCAAAACAGCCCCAAAGCATGATTGACCCCCCTGCCATGCTTCACAGTAGGCAAGGTGTTCTTTTCTTCATAGGCCTTGTTCTTCCTCCTCCAAACATAGCGTTGATCCATGGGCCCAAACAGTTCTAATTTTGTTTCATCAGTCCACAGAACACTATCCCAAAACTTCTGTGGTTTGTCCACATGACTTTTGGCATACTGCAGTCGACTCTTCTTATTCTTTGGAGACAGCAAGGGGGTGCGCCTGGGAGTTCTGGCATGGAGGCCTTCATTACGCAGTGTGCGCCGTATTGTCTGAGCAGAAACTTCAGTACCCACATCTGACAAATCTTTTCTCAGTTCCTCAGCAGTCACACGGAGACTTTTCTCCACTCTACGCTTCAGGTAGCGCACAGCAGTCAAAGTCAGCATCTTCTTTCTGCCACGACCAGGTAGCGTTTCAACAGTGCCCTTTGCCTTGAATTTGCGAATGATGCTTCCTATGGTGTCTCTTGGTATGTTTAACGTCTTTGCAATCTTCTTATAGCCATTGCCCTTCCTGTGAAGAGTAATCACCTCTTCTCTTGTCTTCCTGGACCATTCTCTTGACTTCACCATGTTTGTAACCACATCAGTAAATGTCTAGAAGGAGCTGAGTATCACAGTCATTTTAAAGCTTCCTAATTGGTGCTTATTAGGCTTTATTGCTGCTCCCTGACATCCACAGGTGTTTTCAATACCTGATTGAAAAGACTTCAATGAACCTCTGTTCTTCAGAGTGGTAGTCTTTAAGGGGTTGAATAATTGTGTCAATGAATTCACAAGAGAAACATTTACTACTGTATTAAAAAAACAATTGATGTAATTTTAGCTGCATATGGTTCTTTAAGAAGTCCTTGTAGGATTTCATTCTGAATACAATTACAAATGTACACTAAATTCCCTAAAACCCTTTACAGCATTGGGGGTTGAATAATTTTGAACGCAACTGTACTTCCTGATTTGGCATGGGTATCTAGGAATAAATTAACTCTGGTCAAAAAAGGGGTTAATCTATGTGCTGGTTATCTAGTAGTGGAATGCATCACCTCCCTCCACAACCAAAAAAAGAAAAAAAAAAAAAAAAAAGAAAAGAAATTAAAAAAAAAAAAAAAAGTATCCAAATTTGCTACCAAATTAATACCTTATCTGTCCCCAATAAAAATGTATAATACCATAGGATCAGCTACAAAACCTAAAAGATATAATATTCTGAACCAAGGTATTGCTTAGAAAAAAATAAATAAATAAATTCTGGGACACAAGAGGGAAAAAAATGGCCCTGCTGATACTTCACAATTTGGCATGGGTATCTAGGAATAAATTACTTCTGGTCATAAAAGGGTTAATCTATGTGCTGATTATCTAGTATTGAAATGTATTACCTCCCTCCCCAACCAAAAAAAAAAAAAAAAAAGTAAAGGAAATTAAAAAAAAAAAAATTACGAAATTTGCTACCTATTTAATACTTTATCGGTCCCCAAATAAATATGTATAATACCGTAGGGTAAGCTACAAAACATAAAATATATAATGTTATGAACCAAGGCATTGCTTAGATAAAAAAAATAATAATTCTGGGACTCAAGGGAGAGAAAATGGCCCTGCTGTTACTTCTTAATCTGGAATGGGTATCTAGGAATAAATTACCTCTGGTCAAAAAAGGGTTAATCTATGTGCTGGTTATCTAGTAGTGGAATGTATCACCTCCCCCCCCCCCCCCAACCAAAAAAAGAAAAAAAAAAAAAAGGAAATAAAAAAAAAAATTTGGTACTAAATTAATACCTTATCTGTACCCAAATAAAGATGTATAATACTGTAGGATAAGCTACAAAACCTAAAATATTCTGAGCCAAGGCATTGCTTAGATAAAAAATAAAAAAATTCTGGGACACAAGGGAGAGAAAATGGCCCTGCTGATACTTCTTAATCTGGCATGGGTATCTAGGAATAAATTACCTCTGGCCATGAAAGGGTTATTCTATGTGCTAATTATTTAGTATTGGACTATATCATCGCCCACCCCCCTTAAAAAAAAATTAAAAAAAATGAAAATAAAATAAATAATATAAAAAAAATCAAAAATTCTGCCATTTAAGGGAGAGAAAATGGCCCTGCTGATACTT
>NW_028119131.1:0-20909 GCF_965119305.1 Pelophylax lessonae | reverse complement strand
AAAGAATGCCAAAGGAAAAGCAAAAGCCTACAGCACCTGGTATTCCCAGGCGGTCTCCCATCCAGGTACTAACCAGGCCCGACCCTGCTTAGCTTCCGAGATCAGACGAGATCGGGCGTGTTCAGGGTGATGTGGCCGTAGGCGATCACCAATGCCACCCTCGACCCCTTTGAGCTTGGCCATGCCAAGATGGCACCTCCCAAAAAGAAAAAAGAATGCCAAAGGAAAAGCAAAAGCCTACAGCACCTGGTATTCCCAGGCGGTCTCCCATCCAGGTACTAACCAGGCCCGACCCTGCTTAGCTTCCGAGATCAGACGAGATCGGGCGTGTTCAGGGTGATGTGGCCGTAGGCGATCACCAATGCCACCCTCGACCCCTTTGAGCTTGGCCATGCCAAGATGGCACCTCCCAAAAAGAAAAAAGAATGCCAAAGGAAAAGCAAAAGCCTACAGCACCTGGTATTCCCAGGCGGTCTCCCATCCAGGTACTAACCAGGCCCGACCCTGCTTAGCTTCCGAGATCAGACGAGATCGGGCGTGTTCAGGGTGATGTGGCCGTAGGCGATCACCAATGCCACCCTCGACCCCTTTGAGCTTGGCCATGCCAAGATGGCACCTCCCAAAAAGAAAAAAGAATGCCAAAGGAAAAGCAAAAGCCTACAGCACCTGGTATTCCCAGGCGGTCTCCCATCCAGGTACCTAACCAGGCCCGACCCTGCTTAGCTTCCGAGATCAGACGAGATCGGGCGTGTTCAGGGTGATGTGGCCGTAGGCGATCACCAATGCCACCCTCGACCCCTTTGAGCTTGGCCATGCCAAGATGGCACCTCCCAAAAAGAAAAAAGAATGCCAAAGGAAAAGCAAAAGCCTACAGCACCTGGTATTCCCAGGCGGTCTCCCATCCAGGTACTAACCAGGCCCGACCCTGCTTAGCTTCCGAGATCAGACGAGATCGGGCGTGTTCAGGGTGATGTGGCCGTAGGCGATCACCAATGCCACCCTCGACCCCTTTGAGCTTGGCCATGCCAAGATGGCACCTCCCAAAAAGAAAAAAGAATGCCAAAGGAAAAGCAAAAGCCTACAGCACCTGGTATTCCCAGGCGGTCTCCCATCCAGGTACTAACCAGGCCCGACCCTGCTTAGCTTCCGAGATCAGACGAGATCGGGCGTGTTCAGGGTGATGTGGCCGTAGGCGATCACCAATGCCACCCTCGACCCCTTTGAGCTTGGCCATGCCAAGATGGCACCTCCCAAAAAGAAAAAAGAATGCCAAAGGAAAAGCAAAAGCCTACAGCACCTGGTATTCCCAGGCGGTCTCCCATCCAGGTACTAACCAGGCCCGACCCTGCTTAGCTTCCGAGATCAGACGAGATCGGGCGTGTTCAGGGTGATGTGGCCGTAGGCGATCACCAATGCCACCCTCGACCCCTTTGAGCTTGGCCATGCCAAGATGGCACCTCCCAAAAAGAAAAAAGAATGCCAAAGGAAAAGCAAAAGCCTACAGCACCTGGTATTCCCAGGCGGTCTCCCATCCAGGTACTAACCAGGCCCGACCCTGCTTAGCTTCCGAGATCAGACGAGATCGGGCGTGTTCAGGGTGATGTGGCCGTAGGCGATCACCAATGCCACCCTCGACCCCTTTGAGCTTGGCCATGCCAAGATGGCACCTCCCAAAAAGAAAAAAGAATGCCAAAGGAAAAGCAAAAGCCTACAGCACCTGGTATTCCCAGGCGGTCTCCCATCCAGGTACTAACCAGGCCCGACCCTGCTTAGCTTCCGAGATCAGACGAGATCGGGCGTGTTCAGGGTGATGTGGCCGTAGGCGATCACCAATGCCACCCTCGACCCCTTTGAGCTTGGCCATGCCAAGATGGCACCTCCCAAAAAGAAAAAAGAATGCCAAAGGAAAAGCAAAAGCCTACAGCACCTGGTATTCCCAGGCGGTCTCCCATCCAGGTACTAACCAGGCCCGACCCTGCTTAGCTTCCGAGATCAGACGAGATCGGGCGTGTTCAGGGTGATGTGGCCGTAGGCGATCACCAATGCCACCCTCGACCCCTTTGAGCTTGGCCATGCCAAGATGGCACCTCCCAAAAAGAAAAAAGAATGCCAAAGGAAAAGCAAAAGCCTACAGCACCTGGTATTCCCAGGCGGTCTCCCATCCAGGTACTAACCAGGCCCGACCCTGCTTAGCTTCCGAGATCAGACGAGATCGGGCGTGTTCAGGGTGATGTGGCCGTAGGCGATCACCAATGCCACCCTCGACCCCTTTGAGCTTGGCCATGCCAAGATGGCACCTCCCAAAAAGAAAAAAGAATGCCAAAGGAAAAGCAAAAGCCTACAGCACCTGGTATTCCCAGGCGGTCTCCCATCCAGGTACTAACCAGGCCCGACCCTGCTTAGCTTCCGAGATCAGACGAGATCGGGCGTGTTCAGGGTGATGTGGCCGTAGGCGATCACCAATGCCACCCTCGACCCCTTTGAGCTTGGCCATGCCAAGATGGCACCTCCCAAAAAGAAAAAAGAATGCCAAAGGAAAAGCAAAAGCCTACAGCACCTGGTATTCCCAGGCGGTCTCCCATCCAGGTACTAACCAGGCCCGACCCTGCTTAGCTTCCGAGATCAGACGAGATCGGGCGTGTTCAGGGTGATGTGGCCGTAGGCGATCACCAATGCCACCCTCGACCCCTTTGAGCTTGGCCATGCCAAGATGGCACCTCCCAAAAAGAAAAAAGAATGCCAAAGGAAAAGCAAAAGCCTACAGCACCTGGTATTCCCAGGCGGTCTCCCATCCAGGTACTAACCAGGCCCGACCCTGCTTAGCTTCCGAGATCAGACGAGATCGGGCGTGTTCAGGGTGATGTGGCCGTAGGCGATCACCAATGCCACCCTCGACCCCTTTGAGCTTGGCCATGCCAAGATGGCACCTCCCAAAAAGAAAAAAGAATGCCAAAGGAAAAGCAAAAGCCTACAGCACCTGGTATTCCCAGGCGGTCTCCCATCCAGGTACTAACCAGGCCCGACCCTGCTTAGCTTCCGAGATCAGACGAGATCGGGCGTGTTCAGGGTGATGTGGCCGTAGGCGATCACCAATGCCACCCTCGACCCCTTTGAGCTTGGCCATGCCAAGATGGCACCTCCCAAAAAGAAAAAAGAATGCCAAAGGAAAAGCAAAAGCCTACAGCACCTGGTATTCCCAGGCGGGAAGCCCAGGTACAACCAGGGCCCGACCCGGCTTAGCTTCCGAGATCAGACGAGATCGGCGTGTTCAGGGTGATGTGGCCGTAGGCGCTCACCAATGCCACCCTCGACTCCTTGAGCTTGGCCATGCCAAATGGCCCCTCCCCAAAAAGAAAGAAAAAGAATGCCAAGGGAAAAGCAAAAGCCTACAGCACCTGTATTCCCGGCGGTCTCCCATCCAGGTACTCACCAGGGCCCGACCTGCTTAGCTTCCGAGATCAGACGAGATCGGGGCGTGATCAGGGTGAGTGGCCGTAGGCGATCACAATTGCCACCCTCGACTCCTTTGAGCTTGGCCATGCCAAGATGGCACCTCCCCAAAAAGAAAGAAAAAGAATGCCAAGGGAAAAGCAAAAGCATACAGCACCTGGTATTCCCAGGCGGTCTCCCATCCAGGTACTAACCAGGCCCGACCCTGCTTAGCTTCCGAGATCAGACGAGATCGGGCGTGTTCAGGGTGATGTGGCCGTAGGCGATCACCAATGCCACCCTCGACTCCTTTGAGCTTGGCCATGCCAAGATGGCACCTCCCAAAAAGAAAGAAAAAGAATGCCAAGGGAAAAGCAAAAGCCTACAGCACCTGGTATTCCCAGGCGGTCTCCCATCCAGGTACTAACCAGGCCCGACCCTGCTTAGCTTCCGAGATCAGACGAGATCGGGCGTGTTCAGGGTGATGTGGCCGTAGGCGATCACCAATGCCACCCTCGACTCCTTTGAGCTTGGCCATGCCAAGATGGCACCTCCCAAAAAGAAAGAAAAAGAATGCCAAGGGAAAAGCAAAAGCCTACAGCACCTGGTATTCCCAGGCGGTCTCCCATCCAGGTACTAACCAGGCCCGACCCTGCTTAGCTTCCGAGATCAGACGAGATCGGGCGTGTTCAGGGTGATGTGGCCGTAGGCGATCACCAATGCCACCCTCGACTCCTTTGAGCTTGGCCATGCCAAGATGGCACCTCCCAAAAAGAAAGAAAAAGAATGCCAAGGGAAAAGCAAAAGCCTACAGCACCTGGTATTCCCAGGCGGTCTCCCATCCAGGTACTAACCAGGCCCGACCCTGCTTAGCTTCCGAGATCAGACGAGATCGGGCGTGTTCAGGGTGATGTGGCCGTAGGCGATCACCAATGCCACCCTCGACTCCTTTGAGCTTGGCCATGCCAAGATGGCACCTCCCAAAAAGAAAGAAAAAGAATGCCAAGGGAAAAGCAAAAGCCTACAGCACCTGGTATTCCCAGGCGGTCTCCCATCCAGGTACTAACCAGGCCCGACCCTGCTTAGCTTCCGAGATCAGACGAGATCGGGCGTGTTCAGGGTGATGTGGCCGTAGGCGATCACCAATGCCACCCTCGACTCCTTTGAGCTTGGCCATGCCAAGATGGCACCTCCCAAAAAGAAAGAAAAAGAATGCCAAGGGAAAAGCAAAAGCCTACAGCACCTGGTATTCCCAGGCGGTCTCCCATCCAGGTACTAACCAGGCCCGACCCTGCTTAGCTTCCGAGATCAGACGAGATCGGGCGTGTTCAGGGTGATGTGGCCGTAGGCGATCACCAATGCCACCCTCGACTCCTTTGAGCTTGGCCATGCCAAGATGGCACCTCCCAAAAAGAAAGAAAAAGAATGCCAAGGGAAAAGCAAAAGCCTACAGCACCTGGTATTCCCAGGCGGTCTCCCATCCAGGTACTAACCAGGCCCGACCCTGCTTAGCTTCCGAGATCAGACGAGATCGGGCGTGTTCAGGGTGATGTGGCCGTAGGCGATCACCAATGCCACCCTCGACTCCTTTGAGCTTGGCCATGCCAAGATGGCACCTCCCAAAAAGAAAGAAAAAGAATGCCAAGGGAAAAGCAAAAGCCTACAGCACCTGGTATTCCCAGGCGGTCTCCCATCCAGGTACTAACCAGGCCCGACCCTGCTTAGCTTCCGAGATCAGACGAGATCGGGCGTGTTCAGGGTGATGTGGCCGTAGGCGATCACCAATGCCACCCTCGACTCCTTTGAGCTTGGCCATGCCAAGATGGCACCTCCCAAAAAGAAAGAAAAAGAATGCCAAGGGAAAAGCAAAAGCCTACAGCACCTGGTATTCCCAGGCGGTCTCCCATCCAGGTACTAACCAGGCCCGACCCTGCTTAGCTTCCGAGATCAGACGAGATCGGGCGTGTTCAGGGTGATGTGGCCGTAGGCGATCACCAATGCCACCCTCGACTCCTTTGAGCTTGGCCATGCCAAGATGGCACCTCCCAAAAAGAAAGAAAAAGAATGCCAAGGGAAAAGCAAAAGCCTACAGCACCTGGTATTCCCAGGCGGTCTCCCATCCAGGTACTAACCAGGCCCGACCCTGCTTAGCTTCCGAGATCAGACGAGATCGGGCGTGTTCAGGGTGATGTGGCCGTAGGCGATCACCAATGCCACCCTCGACTCCTTTGAGCTTGGCCATGCCAAGATGGCACCTCCCAAAAAGAAAGAAAAAGAATGCCAAGGGAAAAGCAAAAGCCTACAGCACCTGGTATTCCCAGGCGGTCTCCCATCCAGGTACTAACCAGGCCCGACCCTGCTTAGCTTCCGAGATCAGACGAGATCGGGCGTGTTCAGGGTGATGTGGCCGTAGGCGATCACCAATGCCACCCTCGACTCCTTTGAGCTTGGCCATGCCAAGATGGCACCTCCCAAAAAGAAAGAAAAAGAATGCCAAGGGAAAAGCAAAAGCCTACAGCACCTGGTATTCCCAGGCGGTCTCCCATCCAGGTACTAACCAGGCCCGACCCTGCTTAGCTTCCGAGATCAGACGAGATCGGGCGTGTTCAGGGTGATGTGGCCGTAGGCGATCACCAATGCCACCCTCGACTCCTTTGAGCTTGGCCATGCCAAGATGGCACCTCCCAAAAAGAAAGAAAAAGAATGCCAAGGGAAAAGCAAAAGCCTACAGCACCTGGTATTCCCAGGCGGTCTCCCATCCAGGTACTAACCAGGCCCGACCCTGCTTAGCTTCCGAGATCAGACGAGATCGGGCGTGTTCAGGGTGATGTGGCCGTAGGCGATCACCAATGCCACCCTCGACTCCTTTGAGCTTGGCCATGCCAAGATGGCACCTCCCAAAAAGAAAGAAAAAGAATGCCAAGGGAAAAGCAAAAGCCTACAGCACCTGGTATTCCCAGGCGGTCTCCCATCCAGGTACTAACCAGGCCCGACCCTGCTTAGCTTCCGAGATCAGACGAGATCGGGCGTGTTCAGGGTGATGTGGCCGTAGGCGATCACCAATGCCACCCTCGACTCCTTTGAGCTTGGCCATGCCAAGATGGCACCTCCCAAAAAGAAAGAAAAAGAATGCCAAGGGAAAAGCAAAAGCCTACAGCACCTGGTATTCCCAGGCGGTCTCCCATCCAGGTACTAACCAGGCCCGACCCTGCTTAGCTTCCGAGATCAGACGAGATCGGGCGTGTTCAGGGTGATGTGGCCGTAGGCGATCACCAATGCCACCCTCGACTCCTTTGAGCTTGGCCATGCCAAGATGGCACCTCCCAAAAAGAAAGAAAAAGAATGCCAAGGGAAAAGCAAAAGCCTACAGCACCTGGTATTCCCAGGCGGTCTCCCATCCAGGTACTAACCAGGCCCGACCCTGCTTAGCTTCCGAGATCAGACGAGATCGGGCGTGTTCAGGGTGATGTGGCCGTAGGCGATCACCAATGCCACCCTCGACTCCTTTGAGCTTGGCCATGCCAAGATGGCACCTCCCAAAAAGAAAGAAAAAGAATGCCAAGGGAAAAGCAAAAGCCTACAGCACCTGGTATTCCCAGGCGGTCTCCCATCCAGGTACTAACCAGGCCCGACCCTGCTTAGCTTCCGAGATCAGACGAGATCGGGCGTGTTCAGGGTGATGTGGCCGTAGGCGATCACCAATGCCACCCTCGACTCCTTTGAGCTTGGCCATGCCAAGATGGCACCTCCCAAAAAGAAAGAAAAAGAATGCCAAGGGAAAAGCAAAAGCCTACAGCACCTGGTATTCCCAGGCGGTCTCCCATCCAGGTACTAACCAGGCCCGACCCTGCTTAGCTTCCGAGATCAGACGAGATCGGGCGTGTTCAGGGTGATGTGGCCGTAGGCGATCACCAATGCCACCCTCGACTCCTTTGAGCTTGGCCATGCCAAGATGGCACCTCCCAAAAAGAAAGAAAAAGAATGCCAAGGGAAAAGCAAAAGCCTACAGCACCTGGTATTCCCAGGCGGTCTCCCATCCAGGTACTAACCAGGCCCGACCCTGCTTAGCTTCCGAGATCAGACGAGATCGGGCGTGTTCAGGGTGATGTGGCCGTAGGCGATCACCAATGCCACCCTCGACTCCTTTGAGCTTGGCCATGCCAAGATGGCACCTCCCAAAAAGAAAGAAAAAGAATGCCAAGGGAAAAGCAAAAGCCTACAGCACCTGGTATTCCCAGGCGGTCTCCCATCCAGGTACTAACCAGGCCCGACCCTGCTTAGCTTCCGAGATCAGACGAGATCGGGCGTGTTCAGGGTGATGTGGCCGTAGGCGATCACCAATGCCACCCTCGACTCCTTTGAGCTTGGCCATGCCAAGATGGCACCTCCCAAAAAGAAAGAAAAAGAATGCCAAGGGAAAAGCAAAAGCCTACAGCACCTGGTATTCCCAGGCGGTCTCCCATCCAGGTACTAACCAGGCCCGACCCTGCTTAGCTTCCGAGATCAGACGAGATCGGGCGTGTTCAGGGTGATGTGGCCGTAGGCGATCACCAATGCCACCCTCGACTCCTTTGAGCTTGGCCATGCCAAGATGGCACCTCCCAAAAAGAAAGAAAAAGAATGCCAAGGGAAAAGCAAAAGCCTACAGCACCTGGTATTCCCAGGCGGTCTCCCATCCAGGTACTAACCAGGCCCGACCCTGCTTAGCTTCCGAGATCAGACGAGATCGGGCGTGTTCAGGGTGATGTGGCCGTAGGCGATCACCAATGCCACCCTCGACTCCTTTGAGCTTGGCCATGCCAAGATGGCACCTCCCAAAAAGAAAGAAAAAGAATGCCAAGGGAAAAGCAAAAGCCTACAGCACCTGGTATTCCCAGGCGGTCTCCCATCCAGGTACTAACCAGGCCCGACCCTGCTTAGCTTCCGAGATCAGACGAGATCGGGCGTGTTCAGGGTGATGTGGCCGTAGGCGATCACCAATGCCACCCTCGACTCCTTTGAGCTTGGCCATGCCAAGATGGCACCTCCCAAAAAGAAAGAAAAAGAATGCCAAGGGAAAAGCAAAAGCCTACAGCACCTGGTATTCCCAGGCGGTCTCCCATCCAGGTACTAACCAGGCCCGACCCTGCTTAGCTTCCGAGATCAGACGAGATCGGGCGTGTTCAGGGTGATGTGGCCGTAGGCGATCACCAATGCCACCCTCGACTCCTTTGAGCTTGGCCATGCCAAGATGGCACCTCCCAAAAAGAAAGAAAAAGAATGCCAAGGGAAAAGCAAAAGCCTACAGCACCTGGTATTCCCAGGCGGTCTCCCATCCAGGTACTAACCAGGCCCGACCCTGCTTAGCTTCCGAGATCAGACGAGATCGGGCGTGTTCAGGGTGATGTGGCCGTAGGCGATCACCAATGCCACCCTCGACTCCTTTGAGCTTGGCCATGCCAAGATGGCACCTCCCAAAAAGAAAGAAAAAGAATGCCAAGGGAAAAGCAAAAGCCTACAGCACCTGGTATTCCCAGGCGGTCTCCCATCCAGGTACTAACCAGGCCCGACCCTGCTTAGCTTCCGAGATCAGACGAGATCGGGCGTGTTCAGGGTGATGTGGCCGTAGGCGATCACCAATGCCACCCTCGACTCCTTTGAGCTTGGCCATGCCAAGATGGCACCTCCCAAAAAGAAAGAAAAAGAATGCCAAGGGAAAAGCAAAAGCCTACAGCACCTGGTATTCCCAGGCGGTCTCCCATCCAGGTACTAACCAGGCCCGACCCTGCTTAGCTTCCGAGATCAGACGAGATCGGGCGTGTTCAGGGTGATGTGGCCGTAGGCGATCACCAATGCCACCCTCGACTCCTTTGAGCTTGGCCATGCCAAGATGGCACCTCCCAAAAAGAAAGAAAAAGAATGCCAAGGGAAAAGCAAAAGCCTACAGCACCTGGTATTCCCAGGCGGTCTCCCATCCAGGTACTAACCAGGCCCGACCCTGCTTAGCTTCCGAGATCAGACGAGATCGGGCGTGTTCAGGGTGATGTGGCCGTAGGCGATCACCAATGCCACCCTCGACTCCTTTGAGCTTGGCCATGCCAAGATGGCACCTCCCAAAAAGAAAGAAAAAGAATGCCAAGGGAAAAGCAAAAGCCTACAGCACCTGGTATTCCCAGGCGGTCTCCCATCCAGGTACTAACCAGGCCCGACCCTGCTTAGCTTCCGAGATCAGACGAGATCGGGCGTGTTCAGGGTGATGTGGCCGTAGGCGATCACCAATGCCACCCTCGACTCCTTTGAGCTTGGCCATGCCAAGATGGCACCTCCCAAAAAGAAAGAAAAAGAATGCCAAGGGAAAAGCAAAAGCCTACAGCACCTGGTATTCCCAGGCGGTCTCCCATCCAGGTACTAACCAGGCCCGACCCTGCTTAGCTTCCGAGATCAGACGAGATCGGGCGTGTTCAGGGTGATGTGGCCGTAGGCGATCACCAATGCCACCCTCGACTCCTTTGAGCTTGGCCATGCCAAGATGGCACCTCCCAAAAAGAAAGAAAAAGAATGCCAAGGGAAAAGCAAAAGCCTACAGCACCTGGTATTCCCAGGCGGTCTCCCATCCAGGTACTAACCAGGCCCGACCCTGCTTAGCTTCCGAGATCAGACGAGATCGGGCGTGTTCAGGGTGATGTGGCCGTAGGCGATCACCAATGCCACCCTCGACTCCTTTGAGCTTGGCCATGCCAAGATGGCACCTCCCAAAAAGAAAGAAAAAGAATGCCAAGGGAAAAGCAAAAGCCTACAGCACCTGGTATTCCCAGGCGGTCTCCCATCCAGGTACTAACCAGGCCCGACCCTGCTTAGCTTCCGAGATCAGACGAGATCGGGCGTGTTCAGGGTGATGTGGCCGTAGGCGATCACCAATGCCACCCTCGACTCCTTTGAGCTTGGCCATGCCAAGATGGCACCTCCCAAAAAGAAAGAAAAAGAATGCCAAGGGAAAAGCAAAAGCCTACAGCACCTGGTATTCCCAGGCGGTCTCCCATCCAGGTACTAACCAGGCCCGACCCTGCTTAGCTTCCGAGATCAGACGAGATCGGGCGTGTTCAGGGTGATGTGGCCGTAGGCGATCACCAATGCCACCCTCGACTCCTTTGAGCTTGGCCATGCCAAGATGGCACCTCCCAAAAAGAAAGAAAAAGAATGCCAAGGGAAAAGCAAAAGCCTACAGCACCTGGTATTCCCAGGCGGTCTCCCATCCAGGTACTAACCAGGCCCGACCCTGCTTAGCTTCCGAGATCAGACGAGATCGGGCGTGTTCAGGGTGATGTGGCCGTAGGCGATCACCAATGCCACCCTCGACTCCTTTGAGCTTGGCCATGCCAAGATGGCACCTCCCAAAAAGAAAGAAAAAGAATGCCAAGGGAAAAGCAAAAGCCTACAGCACCTGGTATTCCCAGGCGGTCTCCCATCCAGGTACTAACCAGGCCCGACCCTGCTTAGCTTCCGAGATCAGACGAGATCGGGCGTGTTCAGGGTGATGTGGCCGTAGGCGATCACCAATGCCACCCTCGACTCCTTTGAGCTTGGCCATGCCAAGATGGCACCTCCCAAAAAGAAAGAAAAAGAATGCCAAGGGAAAAGCAAAAGCCTACAGCACCTGGTATTCCCAGGCGGTCTCCCATCCAGGTACTAACCAGGCCCGACCCTGCTTAGCTTCCGAGATCAGACGAGATCGGGCGTGTTCAGGGTGATGTGGCCGTAGGCGATCACCAATGCCACCCTCGACTCCTTTGAGCTTGGCCATGCCAAGATGGCACCTCCCAAAAAGAAAGAAAAAGAATGCCAAGGGAAAAGCAAAAGCCTACAGCACCTGGTATTCCCAGGCGGTCTCCCATCCAGGTACTAACCAGGCCCGACCCTGCTTAGCTTCCGAGATCAGACGAGATCGGGCGTGTTCAGGGTGATGTGGCCGTAGGCGATCACCAATGCCACCCTCGACTCCTTTGAGCTTGGCCATGCCAAGATGGCACCTCCCAAAAAGAAAGAAAAAGAATGCCAAGGGAAAAGCAAAAGCCTACAGCACCTGGTATTCCCAGGCGGTCTCCCATCCAGGTACTAACCAGGCCCGACCCTGCTTAGCTTCCGAGATCAGACGAGATCGGGCGTGTTCAGGGTGATGTGGCCGTAGGCGATCACCAATGCCACCCTCGACTCCTTTGAGCTTGGCCATGCCAAGATGGCACCTCCCAAAAAGAAAGAAAAAGAATGCCAAGGGAAAAGCAAAAGCCTACAGCACCTGGTATTCCCAGGCGGTCTCCCATCCAGGTACTAACCAGGCCCGACCCTGCTTAGCTTCCGAGATCAGACGAGATCGGGCGTGTTCAGGGTGATGTGGCCGTAGGCGATCACCAATGCCACCCTCGACTCCTTTGAGCTTGGCCATGCCAAGATGGCACCTCCCAAAAAGAAAGAAAAAGAATGCCAAGGGAAAAGCAAAAGCCTACAGCACCTGGTATTCCCAGGCGGTCTCCCATCCAGGTACTAACCAGGCCCGACCCTGCTTAGCTTCCGAGATCAGACGAGATCGGGCGTGTTCAGGGTGATGTGGCCGTAGGCGATCACCAATGCCACCCTCGACTCCTTTGAGCTTGGCCATGCCAAGATGGCACCTCCCAAAAAGAAAGAAAAAGAATGCCAAGGGAAAAGCAAAAGCCTACAGCACCTGGTATTCCCAGGCGGTCTCCCATCCAGGTACTAACCAGGCCCGACCCTGCTTAGCTTCCGAGATCAGACGAGATCGGGCGTGTTCAGGGTGATGTGGCCGTAGGCGATCACCAATGCCACCCTCGACTCCTTTGAGCTTGGCCATGCCAAGATGGCACCTCCCAAAAAGAAAGAAAAAGAATGCCAAGGGAAAAGCAAAAGCCTACAGCACCTGGTATTCCCAGGCGGTCTCCCATCCAGGTACTAACCAGGCCCGACCCTGCTTAGCTTCCGAGATCAGACGAGATCGGGCGTGTTCAGGGTGATGTGGCCGTAGGCGATCACCAATGCCACCCTCGACTCCTTTGAGCTTGGCCATGCCAAGATGGCACCTCCCAAAAAGAAAGAAAAAGAATGCCAAGGGAAAAGCAAAAGCCTACAGCACCTGGTATTCCCAGGCGGTCTCCCATCCAGGTACTAACCAGGCCCGACCCTGCTTAGCTTCCGAGATCAGACGAGATCGGGCGTGTTCAGGGTGATGTGGCCGTAGGCGATCACCAATGCCACCCTCGACTCCTTTGAGCTTGGCCATGCCAAGATGGCACCTCCCAAAAAGAAAGAAAAAGAATGCCAAGGGAAAAGCAAAAGCCTACAGCACCTGGTATTCCCAGGCGGTCTCCCATCCAGGTACTAACCAGGCCCGACCCTGCTTAGCTTCCGAGATCAGACGAGATCGGGCGTGTTCAGGGTGATGTGGCCGTAGGCGATCACCAATGCCACCCTCGACTCCTTTGAGCTTGGCCATGCCAAGATGGCACCTCCCAAAAAGAAAGAAAAAGAATGCCAAGGGAAAAGCAAAAGCCTACAGCACCTGGTATTCCCAGGCGGTCTCCCATCCAGGTACTAACCAGGCCCGACCCTGCTTAGCTTCCGAGATCAGACGAGATCGGGCGTGTTCAGGGTGATGTGGCCGTAGGCGATCACCAATGCCACCCTCGACTCCTTTGAGCTTGGCCATGCCAAGATGGCACCTCCCAAAAAGAAAGAAAAAGAATGCCAAGGGAAAAGCAAAAGCCTACAGCACCTGGTATTCCCAGGCGGTCTCCCATCCAGGTACTAACCAGGCCCGACCCTGCTTAGCTTCCGAGATCAGACGAGATCGGGCGTGTTCAGGGTGATGTGGCCGTAGGCGATCACCAATGCCACCCTCGACTCCTTTGAGCTTGGCCATGCCAAGATGGCACCTCCCAAAAAGAAAGAAAAAGAATGCCAAGGGAAAAGCAAAAGCCTACAGCACCTGGTATTCCCAGGCGGTCTCCCATCCAGGTACTAACCAGGCCCGACCCTGCTTAGCTTCCGAGATCAGACGAGATCGGGCGTGTTCAGGGTGATGTGGCCGTAGGCGATCACCAATGCCACCCTCGACTCCTTTGAGCTTGGCCATGCCAAGATGGCACCTCCCAAAAAGAAAGAAAAAGAATGCCAAGGGAAAAGCAAAAGCCTACAGCACCTGGTATTCCCAGGCGGTCTCCCATCCAGGTACTAACCAGGCCCGACCCTGCTTAGCTTCCGAGATCAGACGAGATCGGGCGTGTTCAGGGTGATGTGGCCGTAGGCGATCACCAATGCCACCCTCGACTCCTTTGAGCTTGGCCATGCCAAGATGGCACCTCCCAAAAAGAAAGAAAAAGAATGCCAAGGGAAAAGCAAAAGCCTACAGCACCTGGTATTCCCAGGCGGTCTCCCATCCAGGTACTAACCAGGCCCGACCCTGCTTAGCTTCCGAGATCAGACGAGATCGGGCGTGTTCAGGGTGATGTGGCCGTAGGCGATCACCAATGCCACCCTCGACTCCTTTGAGCTTGGCCATGCCAAGATGGCACCTCCCAAAAAGAAAGAAAAAGAATGCCAAGGGAAAAGCAAAAGCCTACAGCACCTGGTATTCCCAGGCGGTCTCCCATCCAGGTACTAACCAGGCCCGACCCTGCTTAGCTTCCGAGATCAGACGAGATCGGGCGTGTTCAGGGTGATGTGGCCGTAGGCGATCACCAATGCCACCCTCGACTCCTTTGAGCTTGGCCATGCCAAGATGGCACCTCCCAAAAAGAAAGAAAAAGAATGCCAAGGGAAAAGCAAAAGCCTACAGCACCTGGTATTCCCAGGCGGTCTCCCATCCAGGTACTAACCAGGCCCGACCCTGCTTAGCTTCCGAGATCAGACGAGATCGGGCGTGTTCAGGGTGATGTGGCCGTAGGCGATCACCAATGCCACCCTCGACTCCTTTGAGCTTGGCCATGCCAAGATGGCACCTCCCAAAAAGAAAGAAAAAGAATGCCAAGGGAAAAGCAAAAGCCTACAGCACCTGGTATTCCCAGGCGGTCTCCCATCCAGGTACTAACCAGGCCCGACCCTGCTTAGCTTCCGAGATCAGACGAGATCGGGCGTGTTCAGGGTGATGTGGCCGTAGGCGATCACCAATGCCACCCTCGACTCCTTTGAGCTTGGCCATGCCAAGATGGCACCTCCCAAAAAGAAAGAAAAAGAATGCCAAGGGAAAAGCAAAAGCCTACAGCACCTGGTATTCCCAGGCGGTCTCCCATCCAGGTACTAACCAGGCCCGACCCTGCTTAGCTTCCGAGATCAGACGAGATCGGGCGTGTTCAGGGTGATGTGGCCGTAGGCGATCACCAATGCCACCCTCGACTCCTTTGAGCTTGGCCATGCCAAGATGGCACCTCCCAAAAAGAAAGAAAAAGAATGCCAAGGGAAAAGCAAAAGCCTACAGCACCTGGTATTCCCAGGCGGTCTCCCATCCAGGTACTAACCAGGCCCGACCCTGCTTAGCTTCCGAGATCAGACGAGATCGGGCGTGTTCAGGGTGATGTGGCCGTAGGCGATCACCAATGCCACCCTCGACTCCTTTGAGCTTGGCCATGCCAAGATGGCACCTCCCAAAAAGAAAGAAAAAGAATGCCAAGGGAAAAGCAAAAGCCTACAGCACCTGGTATTCCCAGGCGGTCTCCCATCCAGGTACTAACCAGGCCCGACCCTGCTTAGCTTCCGAGATCAGACGAGATCGGGCGTGTTCAGGGTGATGTGGCCGTAGGCGATCACCAATGCCACCCTCGACTCCTTTGAGCTTGGCCATGCCAAGATGGCACCTCCCAAAAAGAAAGAAAAAGAATGCCAAGGGAAAAGCAAAAGCCTACAGCACCTGGTATTCCCAGGCGGTCTCCCATCCAGGTACTAACCAGGCCCGACCCTGCTTAGCTTCCGAGATCAGACGAGATCGGGCGTGTTCAGGGTGATGTGGCCGTAGGCGATCACCAATGCCACCCTCGACTCCTTTGAGCTTGGCCATGCCAAGATGGCACCTCCCAAAAAGAAAGAAAAAGAATGCCAAGGGAAAAGCAAAAGCCTACAGCACCTGGTATTCCCAGGCGGTCTCCCATCCAGGTACTAACCAGGCCCGACCCTGCTTAGCTTCCGAGATCAGACGAGATCGGGCGTGTTCAGGGTGATGTGGCCGTAGGCGATCACCAATGCCACCCTCGACTCCTTTGAGCTTGGCCATGCCAAGATGGCACCTCCCAAAAAGAAAGAAAAAGAATGCCAAGGGAAAAGCAAAAGCCTACAGCACCTGGTATTCCCAGGCGGTCTCCCATCCAGGTACTAACCAGGCCCGACCCTGCTTAGCTTCCGAGATCAGACGAGATCGGGCGTGTTCAGGGTGATGTGGCCGTAGGCGATCACCAATGCCACCCTCGACTCCTTTGAGCTTGGCCATGCCAAGATGGCACCTCCCAAAAAGAAAGAAAAAGAATGCCAAGGGAAAAGCAAAAGCCTACAGCACCTGGTATTCCCAGGCGGTCTCCCATCCAGGTACTAACCAGGCCCGACCCTGCTTAGCTTCCGAGATCAGACGAGATCGGGCGTGTTCAGGGTGATGTGGCCGTAGGCGATCACCAATGCCACCCTCGACTCCTTTGAGCTTGGCCATGCCAAGATGGCACCTCCCAAAAAGAAAGAAAAAGAATGCCAAGGGAAAAGCAAAAGCCTACAGCACCTGGTATTCCCAGGCGGTCTCCCATCCAGGTACTAACCAGGCCCGACCCTGCTTAGCTTCCGAGATCAGACGAGATCGGGCGTGTTCAGGGTGATGTGGCCGTAGGCGATCACCAATGCCACCCTCGACTCCTTTGAGCTTGGCCATGCCAAGATGGCACCTCCCAAAAAGAAAGAAAAAGAATGCCAAGGGAAAAGCAAAAGCCTACAGCACCTGGTATTCCCAGGCGGTCTCCCATCCAGGTACTAACCAGGCCCGACCCTGCTTAGCTTCCGAGATCAGACGAGATCGGGCGTGTTCAGGGTGATGTGGCCGTAGGCGATCACCAATGCCACCCTCGACTCCTTTGAGCTTGGCCATGCCAAGATGGCACCTCCCAAAAAGAAAGAAAAAGAATGCCAAGGGAAAAGCAAAAGCCTACAGCACCTGGTATTCCCAGGCGGTCTCCCATCCAGGTACTAACCAGGCCCGACCCTGCTTAGCTTCCGAGATCAGACGAGATCGGGCGTGTTCAGGGTGATGTGGCCGTAGGCGATCACCAATGCCACCCTCGACTCCTTTGAGCTTGGCCATGCCAAGATGGCACCTCCCAAAAAGAAAGAAAAAGAATGCCAAGGGAAAAGCAAAAGCCTACAGCACCTGGTATTCCCAGGCGGTCTCCCATCCAGGTACTAACCAGGCCCGACCCTGCTTAGCTTCCGAGATCAGACGAGATCGGGCGTGTTCAGGGTGATGTGGCCGTAGGCGATCACCAATGCCACCCTCGACTCCTTTGAGCTTGGCCATGCCAAGATGGCACCTCCCAAAAAGAAAGAAAAAGAATGCCAAGGGAAAAGCAAAAGCCTACAGCACCTGGTATTCCCAGGCGGTCTCCCATCCAGGTACTAACCAGGCCCGACCCTGCTTAGCTTCCGAGATCAGACGAGATCGGGCGTGTTCAGGGTGATGTGGCCGTAGGCGATCACCAATGCCACCCTCGACTCCTTTGAGCTTGGCCATGCCAAGATGGCACCTCCCAAAAAGAAAGAAAAAGAATGCCAAGGGAAAAGCAAAAGCCTACAGCACCTGGTATTCCCAGGCGGTCTCCCATCCAGGTACTAACCAGGCCCGACCCTGCTTAGCTTCCGAGATCAGACGAGATCGGGCGTGTTCAGGGTGATGTGGCCGTAGGCGATCACCAATGCCACCCTCGACTCCTTTGAGCTTGGCCATGCCAAGATGGCACCTCCCAAAAAGAAAGAAAAAGAATGCCAAGGGAAAAGCAAAAGCCTACAGCACCTGGTATTCCCAGGCGGTCTCCCATCCAGGTACTAACCAGGCCCGACCCTGCTTAGCTTCCGAGATCAGACGAGATCGGGCGTGTTCAGGGTGATGTGGCCGTAGGCGATCACCAATGCCACCCTCGACTCCTTTGAGCTTGGCCATGCCAAGATGGCACCTCCCAAAAAGAAAGAAAAAGAATGCCAAGGGAAAAGCAAAAGCCTACAGCACCTGGTATTCCCAGGCGGTCTCCCATCCAGGTACTAACCAGGCCCGACCCTGCTTAGCTTCCGAGATCAGACGAGATCGGGCGTGTTCAGGGTGATGTGGCCGTAGGCGATCACCAATGCCACCCTCGACTCCTTTGAGCTTGGCCATGCCAAGATGGCACCTCCCAAAAAGAAAGAAAAAGAATGCCAAGGGAAAAGCAAAAGCCTACAGCACCTGGTATTCCCAGGCGGTCTCCCATCCAGGTACTAACCAGGCCCGACCCTGCTTAGCTTCCGAGATCAGACGAGATCGGGCGTGTTCAGGGTGATGTGGCCGTAGGCGATCACCAATGCCACCCTCGACTCCTTTGAGCTTGGCCATGCCAAGATGGCACCTCCCAAAAAGAAAGAAAAAGAATGCCAAGGGAAAAGCAAAAGCCTACAGCACCTGGTATTCCCAGGCGGTCTCCCATCCAGGTACTAACCAGGCCCGACCCTGCTTAGCTTCCGAGATCAGACGAGATCGGGCGTGTTCAGGGTGATGTGGCCGTAGGCGATCACCAATGCCACCCTCGACTCCTTTGAGCTTGGCCATGCCAAGATGGCACCTCCCAAAAAGAAAGAAAAAGAATGCCAAGGGAAAAGCAAAAGCCTACAGCACCTGGTATTCCCAGGCGGTCTCCCATCCAGGTACTAACCAGGCCCGACCCTGCTTAGCTTCCGAGATCAGACGAGATCGGGCGTGTTCAGGGTGATGTGGCCGTAGGCGATCACCAATGCCACCCTCGACTCCTTTGAGCTTGGCCATGCCAAGATGGCACCTCCCAAAAAGAAAGAAAAAGAATGCCAAGGGAAAAGCAAAAGCCTACAGCACCTGGTATTCCCAGGCGGTCTCCCATCCAGGTACTAACCAGGCCCGACCCTGCTTAGCTTCCGAGATCAGACGAGATCGGGCGTGTTCAGGGTGATGTGGCCGTAGGCGATCACCAATGCCACCCTCGACTCCTTTGAGCTTGGCCATGCCAAGATGGCACCTCCCAAAAAGAAAGAAAAAGAATGCCAAGGGAAAAGCAAAAGCCTACAGCACCTGGTATTCCCAGGCGGTCTCCCATCCAGGTACTAACCAGGCCCGACCCTGCTTAGCTTCCGAGATCAGACGAGATCGGGCGTGTTCAGGGTGATGTGGCCGTAGGCGATCACCAATGCCACCCTCGACTCCTTTGAGCTTGGCCATGCCAAGATGGCACCTCCCAAAAAGAAAGAAAAAGAATGCCAAGGGAAAAGCAAAAGCCTACAGCACCTGGTATTCCCAGGCGGTCTCCCATCCAGGTACTAACCAGGCCCGACCCTGCTTAGCTTCCGAGATCAGACGAGATCGGGCGTGTTCAGGGTGATGTGGCCGTAGGCGATCACCAATGCCACCCTCGACTCCTTTGAGCTTGGCCATGCCAAGATGGCACCTCCCAAAAAGAAAGAAAAAGAATGCCAAGGGAAAAGCAAAAGCCTACAGCACCTGGTATTCCCAGGCGGTCTCCCATCCAGGTACTAACCAGGCCCGACCCTGCTTAGCTTCCGAGATCAGACGAGATCGGGCGTGTTCAGGGTGATGTGGCCGTAGGCGATCACCAATGCCACCCTCGACTCCTTTGAGCTTGGCCATGCCAAGATGGCACCTCCCAAAAAGAAAGAAAAAGAATGCCAAGGGAAAAGCAAAAGCCTACAGCACCTGGTATTCCCAGGCGGTCTCCCATCCAGGTACTAACCAGGCCCGACCCTGCTTAGCTTCCGAGATCAGACGAGATCGGGCGTGTTCAGGGTGATGTGGCCGTAGGCGATCACCAATGCCACCCTCGACTCCTTTGAGCTTGGCCATGCCAAGATGGCACCTCCCAAAAAGAAAGAAAAAGAATGCCAAGGGAAAAGCAAAAGCCTACAGCACCTGGTATTCCCAGGCGGTCTCCCATCCAGGTACTAACCAGGCCCGACCCTGCTTAGCTTCCGAGATCAGACGAGATCGGGCGTGTTCAGGGTGATGTGGCCGTAGGCGATCACCAATGCCACCCTCGACTCCTTTGAGCTTGGCCATGCCAAGATGGCACCTCCCAAAAAGAAAGAAAAAGAATGCCAAGGGAAAAGCAAAAGCCTACAGCACCTGGTATTCCCAGGCGGTCTCCCATCCAGGTACTAACCAGGCCCGACCCTGCTTAGCTTCCGAGATCAGACGAGATCGGGCGTGTTCAGGGTGATGTGGCCGTAGGCGATCACCAATGCCACCCTCGACTCCTTTGAGCTTGGCCATGCCAAGATGGCACCTCCCAAAAAGAAAGAAAAAGAATGCCAAGGGAAAAGCAAAAGCCTACAGCACCTGGTATTCCCAGGCGGTCTCCCATCCAGGTACTAACCAGGCCCGACCCTGCTTAGCTTCCGAGATCAGACGAGATCGGGCGTGTTCAGGGTGATGTGGCCGTAGGCGATCACCAATGCCACCCTCGACTCCTTTGAGCTTGGCCATGCCAAGATGGCACCTCCCAAAAAGAAAGAAAAAGAATGCCAAGGGAAAAGCAAAAGCCTACAGCACCTGGTATTCCCAGGCGGTCTCCCATCCAGGTACTAACCAGGCCCGACCCTGCTTAGCTTCCGAGATCAGACGAGATCGGGCGTGTTCAGGGTGATGTGGCCGTAGGCGATCACCAATGCCACCCTCGACTCCTTTGAGCTTGGCCATGCCAAGATGGCACCTCCCAAAAAGAAAGAAAAAGAATGCCAAGGGAAAAGCAAAAGCCTACAGCACCTGGTATTCCCAGGCGGTCTCCCATCCAGGTACTAACCAGGCCCGACCCTGCTTAGCTTCCGAGATCAGACGAGATCGGGCGTGTTCAGGGTGATGTGGCCGTAGGCGATCACCAATGCCACCCTCGACTCCTTTGAGCTTGGCCATGCCAAGATGGCACCTCCCAAAAAGAAAGAAAAAGAATGCCAAGGGAAAAGCAAAAGCCTACAGCACCTGGTATTCCCAGGCGGTCTCCCATCCAGGTACTAACCAGGCCCGACCCTGCTTAGCTTCCGAGATCAGACGAGATTGGGCGTGTTCAGGGTGATGTGGCCGTAGGCGATCACCAATGCCACCCTCGACTCCTTTGAGCTTGGCCATGCCAAGATGGCACCTCCCAAAAAGAAAGAAAAAGAATGCCAAGGGAAAAGCAAAAGCCTACAGCACCTGGTATTCCCAGGCGGTCTCCCATCCAGGTACTAACCAGGCCCGACCC
>NW_028119132.1:0-20988 GCF_965119305.1 Pelophylax lessonae | reverse complement strand
TCCTGAGAGAGAGAGAGAGAGAGAGAGAGAGAGAGAGGGGGGGGGGGGGAGAGAGGTCATGTGACTAGCACAATATACGAAAGAAATAAGGTACAAAGGAACTTTGAATGTTTAGATGTTTAGAAGTATACAGATCGATTTATATTGCTCATTACATGCAAGTAATGAGTTTTGGGCTCCGTTTCGACTAGTGTTACTTGTCATGTGACTTTGGACATAAAGTCGCGTGACAAGTCACAGCACTTTGATCCAGAGAGTGTAAAGTTGGATCAAAGCTGCACTCAAAGTTGCACTCTAAATTGCACAACTCCAAAACGATGTGGTGTATGAAACACCTTTCTCCTGCGCTCAAAATCCAAGCTCCCCGACTTCTCTTCCCACGGGACTCACATATGGCGTCTTGGATGGCTTAGGTCTTGCTGCCCTTAAAGGACTGGGGTAGTCCAAAAGTACTGCAAACAAAAAACACAAAAAAGGGCGCACCGACCTAGCGCATTATCCTCAATATTGGCTTTATTAATATAACGTAAAAATGGCTACTCACAAACAAAAGGTGAAAAACGATCATATCAAACTCAATTGCTTGAGTATCAGGAGTAGTCCATAGAAGTGTCTATTGTCCTGTTAGGATGAAAATTATAATCAGCTCCTCCCATCCTGTATACGCCCACTGATTACACAGGAACAGTGTCCCTCCATGGAAGTGATGCCACTAGCTATCAGTAACCACACCCACTTGCTGCTCTTGGACTCAGCAGGAAGAGGAATTGAAGTCATGTGACAGCACTGAAAACTGAAAAATAAAGGTAGAAAAACTGATTTTTTTCAATTTGACACATAAGGCTGAACTCAGCTCACATTAATAATTGCAGGGGAGAATTTAAGGTATTAGGCTGTACTTCCGCTTTAAAGCTGAAGGCGGCCACAGATGATTCTTTTTTTCTAATGGATTCCTCCATCCACACAATTGAGGTGGATAGAGAAATCCTGCTCACTGGAACATTGTATTTTGACAGCAGGGATTCTCCACTCTCAGATCAGTGGCTGTAGGATATAGTGTGGGGGCAGGTGGATAGTACCTCCTCCATGTTTCCCTCCTCATTGGGTGCTAAGTGTGGGTCACATAGGACACCTGCCCCGTGGTGGGTTCTTTTGGGCTATGCTAGGAACCTCAGACAGGGTCACAGCCAGGGCATGTCTGCCGTGAGACAAACAAGGCGTTTGCCTTGGGTGGCATTTTTCAGGGGGGGGGGGGGGGGCGACAATGCCCCCAGACAGAAGGGACACTGTACCAGCAGTGGCATCGCTACAGGGGTGCGGACCACACTTCACACCTACCCTCTGACAGTCTTATATTTAAGCTTCTCTCCCGGTGACCAAGCTGAACCCGATGATCCTCCGGTGACATCTTTCAGGGATCACCTCTTCAACTGGACTCAGTGACCCCCCCCCCTTCTAGGTGCCGCACCTGAGATCGCCTCGCCCAGCAGAGAGGAAAAGGAGAGGAGAGCTGAGGGGATGTCACATTGCTCAGGACATTCTACAGGACTGACAATTGGGAGGAAGTAGAGGGACTGCCTGGAAGCGGCTCTGCTCTGCCTCCTGCTGCAAGTGAGTGGGGACCTCCAAAGTCCTATCCCAGGCCTGGAGAACAGAGACCCTCCAGCTGGTGACCCCTTAATCCTAGGGAAACCTACCTACAGTACCTGGACAGCACACTAGAATCCTAGGAACCCCTACCTGACCGTGTGTACATGTACCTACATTCCCTGGACAGCTATATACTCTACTGCCCTATCAGCTCCGACCCTTCTCTATACTACCTACTGCATCATGGACACCTACCCTTCTCTATACTACCTACTGCTTTATGAAGTCCTACCTTTCTCTATACTACCTACTGCTCTATGGAAACCTACCCTTCTACAGTTTACCTCCTGCTTTATTGGAATCTACCCTACCATTTGCTTCTCGTCTTTTGGACACCTACTACCAATCTCAGTATATTAGCTACTGCCTTTTGGATACCCTCCTAATTAAATATTATCTACTGTCCTATGGCCACCTACCCAACTCTGTATTAGGTATTGCTGTATGGGCAGCGGGCTGCAGGAAGGTGAGAATCCAGGGTTGCATTTTTTTGGGGGTGGTGTGAGAACCTCCTGGTGTAGCGGGGGGGTAAGGGAGCCCCTCTCTGAAACCCCCCTCTCTCTCCCCCACCTCTTCCCCCCTCCCTCTCTCTGGAGGTGGAGCTCCAATAGGAAGAGGTGGGGTTTCCAGATGAAGGGGTGGATCATAAACAGAAAGGGTTGAGCAAATTTAGATGGGGGCGTCCAATTTTGCCTAGGGCAGCAGAAAATCAAAATACACCACTGGTCACGGCCATACACACCGGGTATCTTTACTTGTGCCGTGCAACGTGTACACTTGAGTAGATGACTGAACTCTCTCCTGATAGTAATTTACACCACTACAGTAATTAATGCATTTAGGAGGGACACACAGAGCCTTTGCCCTCTCCACCTGTCCAGCATATCTCCGCTACATCACTCCTGGTAACGGAATGGGGTCCCGCCATGCACCTAGCGCAGACTCCATGCTTGCATTCACTTAAATCTTTCTCTTCCATAACCTTTGCACAGGCTGAAGACCTCTCCGGTGCTGATGCTATGGGAGACAGACCTGGTCCTGGAGAGAGTGCCGACAACTCCTCCTGCAAAGGCTATCCCACCTGCCAAATGTACATGAATACTACGGGCTGCTAAAGAAACCTTCATTACTCTTGGTAAAAACTTTTGTATTCCTACTGTAATTACTCTTGTATTTATTATCTTCGTACCGCAGTGTATTTTACTGACACAAGATGTAGACTATGTGTGCGGGTTAATTGCATTACACACCTTCATTAACTTCAGACCAGGCAAAGGATACGTTTCAAAAGCTTTGCGTGGCATAACAGTAAAAAAAAAACAGTCTTTCCCTAAACGAATCCCTCTCAGGCTTGTGGCTGCCCTAGCATACCTGCATAGAATAAAGTCCCTTATGGCAGAATTCCAGCATTGGTTTCTCCAGGGGTTTTGTTGCTCTTAGCGGTCCCATGCTCTGTTGATGTTGTTAATCCATAGGTGCTCCAGAATCGGCAGAAGGCTGTGTGGATGGACCCCGGTAATGGTGACATGACAGGTAACATGCGCACCTACTCACTTATCACACCCTCGAGTCAGACCTCTGTCAATTTTTGTATAGTAAAGAACCAAAAAACATATTAACACTAACCCTCCCGGCTGGGGCAGAAGGAAACTCAACCTGCCTACAAGCAGATTAGCTGCAGCTGCTGATCAAGAAAACATTTCCAACAAGCATGTTCAACAGAGGTCTATGGTTTAATAAAGGGGCCCTCCTGTCTGCCCTGAAACATGTAGCCACATTCCCTCCACTTCCTGTCATCACCCAGTTGAGAGAAGTGCTGTTTGGAGCCGCAGCCATCTTGCCATTTCTAGAAGCTGCTGATGCTTATGTTCCAACCTGAAGCCTGACAGCTGCACTTCCATCAAGAGCTCTGCTTCAACCAGCCTTATGCCTGCTGAGCTCTGCAGCTTTATGGTGATCCTATAGAGGTATTTTTGAGTCTATGACAAGCCTTGATCTACTTTTATCCAGTGAGTGCATTTTTATTGTCTTTTAGTGTCCATTTACACTGGTACGACTTGTCAGGCGACTTGGTCAGCCTGACAAGTCATGCACCGTCGCTCCCACTGTGTAGTACAGGAGCCGTTCTAATAGGAGCGACACAAGTCGCTCTGACTTAGAAAAAGGGTCCTGTACTACTTGGGAGCGACCTGGAGGCGACTTGCATTGACTTCCATTATGTGAAGCCCGTGCAAGTCGCACCGAAGTCGTGCTACACGCGACTTCACAGGTCGCCCCCTAAGTCGGAGCGACCTAATGTGAACGGGGACTTATGCTTTTCAAATAAATTGCTACACCTAGATGGAGGTGCCCTTTTCTGTTTGTTTGTTTTGTTGTTCAACAGAAGTCAATTGTTAGAACTGTCTGAACTAAATTACAATTATGGCCAGCACAAATTTAGACAAATAAAAAAACAAAATAAAATCATTACAAAGGACAAAACTTGCTATTAATCTGATATGTCCCTTGTGCTGCTGGCTCCTGGATTTCTTGCAGTCTTCATCCACGACCACCTTACCCCCACCGTCATAATGTTCTGGTGCAGCAGTGGTTAATAGTACTAATGGGCTAAGACAGGCACTCGTCAAGAGTGCCCGACTATGCCTGCCCTTTCTTCTTAACTCAGCCATTCATAGAAGCCATACTACAGCTTCTATGAATTAAACATGATCTATAAATGGAGATGATGGACCCTTCATTCCCATGCCAGTCCTCCAATCATAGATCACATTTCATTCATAGAAGCTGTACCACCAGCTTCTACATTTGAGGAGCTGGGCAGAAAGGGTGGGCATTGTTGGGCATTCTTAATAAACGGAAGGCTTTATTGGAAGGTCTGCTTTAATAGGCAGTTCAATCCCCAGTTTCCACATGTAAAGATCAACAGTAACATAAAATCGATAGCAACCATGGGTACAACTTTTGTAAAAAGTATAGTCATTCACAAGTCCGCTGACTCTAACATACATTTTATCCCCATGGTATGATCCAAGTCTCTGAAGTCTATGAGAGAGACATTTTTCCAGCTGCTTCACTGATCAACAGTAATAGCAAAAGTAAAACTTGTTTGCTCTCTTTGGAAGGTTTTGTAAAAGTAATTCTGTCTGCCAAGACCTAGGATTAATGTGTATTAAAATATCCTTTACTGTTTGTTTTGTCGTTTCTATGGAAAAAGAAAATATAACAAACCCTCAACTTTTTAAGGGATTGTGAAGCAAATGTGAGCAATCTGATTTCACTTTGTATGTTCCACTGTTAGAAGATCTGCAGATCTGAAATAATTGTCTGCCGATCCTGATAAATACAGTCTTCTCAAAACAACAACCTTACATTTGTGTGCTAAATTCAGTAAGACTTGAAGGACCATTCTTCAGGGACATGATTGTTCAGCAAGATTAGAAAAGCCTTGTTCAATCAGTACTGTTTTTCCTGCAGACAATACTTGAGCTGTAATACCAGAAAGGTATAATTTCCAATCTAAGCTGGCCATACATTATAAATGTTCTCGTTCAATTTCTTTTAGATTTTCCTTCAACTATGTAGTGCAAGGGCCTGCCTGATTGCATACAAATTTAAAGTGTTTAGGCTTGACCTCATATTATATGGTTTTGTTAAATCTAAAGGAAAATTGTATAACGTATGGCTAGCCTATTGTCCACTCTCATAACACCCCCCTCTCCCATTGATACTCACCATCACTGTGCTGCTCTTCCTGAGCCTTCTTTAACCACTTGCCGACTGGGCCATAGCCAAATGACCGCTACAGCACGGTCGGCTTATTCTGGGAGGGCGTACTATGATGTCCTCCCAGATTCACGCTTCCCGCGTGCCCCTTGGGGCGCACACACGGAAGTGTCCGTGCTCGACAGTGTTCTGCCAAAAACGTATACTTGCCGAGATCTCCAACCATGTTATTTCTGGTGAGTCTACACCAGGAATAATTGGAGATTTTGACCACTTGGTTTTTTCACACAACACCGGCAGCCTATACACTCCGGTAGATGCTGTAATTAGAGCAGATTGTTAGTCCGCTTGCTAGTTGTTGCCGCCTTGGATGCGGCCATGTGCTCGAAATCTCCAATTATTCCTGGTGTACATTCACCGGAAATGATGTGGTTGGAGTTTTCGGCAGAAAAGTGGAGCATCACGGATCGTGGTAAAGGGCCAATGACAGCCCTTTACCACGTGATCGATTCTTCCAATGACGGAGCGATTAGTTATCCGTGCTACATCAGTGCTCATCTGTGCCACATCCATGCCACGTCAGTGCTCATCCGTGCCACATTCGTGCCACATCAGTGCTCATCCGTGCCACATCAGTGCTCATCCGTGCCACATCAATGCCACATCATTGCTCATCCGTGCCACATCCATACCACATCAGTGCTCATCCATGCCACTACAGCGCTTATCAGTGCCCTATAGTGCCTTAGAAAATTGTAATAGGTAGTCAAGAAATGACGGTGCTTCCTGCATGTTGTGCCTCCGTATGTGGCCAGGCTGTAGAAAAGTGGTGATCACACATGTGGTATCGCCATACTCAGGAAAAGTAGTAGAATGTATTTTAGGGTGTCATTTTTTCTACGTACATGCTATGTGTTAGAAATATCTTATAAATTGACAACTTTCTGTAAAAAAAAAGTTTTCATTTTTTTCCACATTTTCCAAAAACCTGTGGAAAAAAATGACATGTACAAAAGACGCATTATGACTCCTAGATTATGTGTTGGGGAGTTTGCTTTCCAAAATCGTGTCATTTTTTGGGCGTTTCCATCGTCCTGGTGCTCCAGAGCCTTCAAAACTGTGATACGTTGTCCGGAAATTATATGTGTAATTTTTGCTCCTAGAACACCTGGAGGTGCTACTTGGATGTTGGGCCTCTGTATGTGGCCAGGCTGTGTAAAAGTGTCACACATGTGGTATCGCCATACTCAGGACTCAGGAGGAGTAGCAGAATGTATTTTGGGGTGTAGTTGCAAGTATGCCTATACAGTGTGTGAGAAATAACTTGGTAATAGGACCATTTTGTGAAAAAAAAAAATCTTAATTTTGCAAAGAACTGTGGAAACAAATTACAACTTCAAAAAACTCACCATGCCTCTTACTAAATACATTGGAATGTCTACTTTCCAAAAAGAGGTCATTTGGGGGGTATTTGTACTTTCCTGGCTTGTTAGGGTCTCAAGAAATGAGATAGATTTTTGCCATCAGTACATCAGGTGTGATCAATTTTCAATGAATGGCACCATAGCTTGTAGACTCAATAACCTTCACTAAGAACAAATAATATATACGTATTTGGATTATTTTTTTATCAAAGATATGTAGCAATATAACATTTGGCTAAAATTTTTGAAAAAAATTACTAAATTTGCAAAATTTTAAAAACAAAATTAAGAAAAATGCATTAAAAAAAAAAAAAGAATTTGGTCTTTTTTTATTTATAGAGCAAAAAATAAAAAAAACCCAATGATGATTAAATACCACCAAAAGAAAGCTCTATTTGTTTGGAAAAAAGGACAGAAGTTTCATATGGGTACAGCGTTGCATGACTGAGTAGTTGTCATTCAAAATGTGAAAGCACTGAAAGCTGAAAATTGGTCTGGTTAGGAAGGGGGGGGGGGGTTAAGTGCCCAGTGGGTAAGTGGTTAAATACCTGGTGCCTTGAAGTATGGGGGAGCATGTGACCCAATCTCAGGATGCAACAGCCAATTGTGAGGCTGTACGCTGTCATGCAAGGTAGGGGAGGAAGACATAAACCCTAAGGTCAAACACCATCAGACACAGGGCTTAAAGTCAAACACCATCAGACACAGGGCTTAAAGTGATTCTAAAGCCACAAGGTTTTTTACCTTAAAGCATTCTATGCATTAGGGTAAAGAAAACCTTCTGTGTTGCAGGAGCCCCCCCCCCCCCCGCCTTTATCTGAGAAAGATCCGATCCAGTGATGTCTCCCTCCTCATTGGGCAGATTTATAGCAGCCATTGGCTCCCACTGCTGTCGACCAAATGCTGTGACAAGGGAGAGGGGGGCAGGGCCGAGTCGCTCGATCTGTGTCATTAGACACAGGCTGGGCAGCGGGGGAGCAAGCATGCATGGGTGCTCCGCTGAAGAGAAGGGGCCAGGAGCGCCAGTGGGGGATCCCAGAAAAAGAGGATCGGGGCTGCTCTGTGCAAAACTATAGCACAGAGCAGGTAAGTATAACTTGTTTGTTATTTTAGTTTAAAAAATAAAACCTGAAGGTTTAATGTCACTTTATTAAAAGGTTTTGGACTCCTGGCTCAAACTGAGGAATGGAGCAGCAAGAGGGTGCAGAGAAGAATCAGTGGGTGGTTGTTCTTTCAAGAGAATCTGTTGCTTTTCCCTGAACGGCTGTCTCTTTTTTAACGCAGGTCATAGACACTAGTGGGTGCTCGGATTGAGCATATGCCTGCATCTGTACTGGGCTTTTCCTAAACATTACAAGTCACAGTGGGTGACAACTCACGTTTAGGCCCATTTAGTGGGCACATTGCAAACATTTCTGATGCTGGCTTATCACAGCAAACATTAAAGTGATCAGACATGGATTTTTAACCTGCCACTATTTTTCCCAGAAGCGCTTTGGCTGATAGCATGAACAGGCAGTCTTGTGGACATATGATTATCATCCCATCCAGCAGAAGGGGACGATTTAGATCAGAACAGGTTTGTGATAATGATAAAAGGGCAGCGTGTTGCTGATTAAAGCCTAGTACATACGATGAGTATGTCGACGAATGATAACTTTTTTTTTGCATGCTAGCTTTATATCAAAAATTAAGAGATTACTAGATTTAAAAAAGTTCTCGTACGGCAAAATACAACTTTAGAAGTGATGTAATGTGCTACATTGTATTCTTTAGTTTCCGAGCATGCATTTTATTGCTCTTTTCCGATTTTTTTTGGACAAATATTGTACAGATTAACCACTTCTGGACCGGAAGGTTTTACCCCCTTAATGACCTGGCCATTTTTTGCAATACGGCACTGCATCACTTTAACCACTTGCCAACTGCCCCGCCGCAGATATACTGCGTCAGGCTGGCTCGGCTGCACGAATCGCCGTACCCGGGGGTCATGACTTCACTTCCGGGTACTGGAGCCCTAAAGGTGCCAGATTTTAATAAAATGACAGCATTCAAAACAGCCAAACATGGCGTTTTGAATGCTTTTAAGTGCAGAGGAGGGGTTTGGGGTCTTTTAGACCCCAGATCTCTTCATAAAGAGTATCTATCACTGCCTATTACTGTCGCAAGGGATGTTTACATTCCTTGTGACAGCAATAAAAGTTATCAAAAAATTTTTTTTAAAGGGACAGTGTAAAATAAAATAAATAAGGAAAAGAAGAAAAAATTTAAAGCACCCCGTTCCTCCATGTTTGTGCACAGAAGCAAACGCATATGTAAGTTGCGCCCACATATGTAAATGGTGTTCAAACCACACGTGAGGTATTGCAACGATCTTTAGAGTGAGAGCAATAATTCTAACACAAGACCTCCTCTGTAACTCTAAACAGGTAACCATTAAAATTTTTCAGGCTTCGCCTATGGAGATTTTTAAGTATCGTAGTTTGTCGCCATTCCACAAGTGTGCGCAACTTTAAAGCATGACATGTAAGGTATCTATTTACTCAGGGTAACATCATCTTTCACATTAACTTCACTGTTTTTTTTTTTTGTTTTTTTTTTTTTAATTTATGAAAGTGTATTTCTTCCAAAAAATTGCATTTGAAAGACCACTGCGCAATTACCATGTGACATAAAATATTGCAACGATCGCCATTTTATTCTTCAGGGTCTCTGCTAAAAAATTCTAAACAGAAATATAATGTTATGGGGTTTTAAGTAATTTTCTAGCAAAAAATTACTGATTTTAATTTTTAAGCAACAAATGTCGGAAAAAGGCATGAAGGGGTTTAAAGGAAGTTGAGAAATAAAGGACTTACTGGCTGGATCACCAGGTAAAAATAAAGGGAAAAAAAGTCTAAAAAAAGAAAACTCAGGCAACCACCAAATCTAAAGCCTAGTACACACTAATAGTTTTTTTCATTCAACCCAGCGGGCAGTCCAATGTTATTACAGCGATTCCCCCCCACTGAGCTGTTCTGACAGGAGGACGGTCCCCCCCACCAGAACACTCCAGTCAGCGCTCTCAGCAATTGGCTCAGAGCGCTGATTGGGTGACGGTTTGCTGCTGGTTTTCCAGCATGCTTGTGTGACAGAGGCCAGTTAAACAGCTAGCTTCTGTTGGACCGGCTGGCATACACACAGGCCAAATGTCGGACATTTTTTATTGACCCAGCCAATATCCAAGACATTGTGCTGCCTGGGTCCAAGAATTAAATGCTGCCCATCCCCCCCCCCCCCCCAAAAAAAAAAAAAAAAAAATCACGCCCACCAAAAGGCCCCCACATTCATTATTTTTATATAAATATAACATTTAGAAAATATTATATATACTGTTATCTTCTTCCATAACTCACTACCAGACCAGTCCACCAAACACCCACTGTCTGTCCTCAGTCCTAGTGTCACTACTGTGTCTGCCGCGGCCACTGCCCCAGAAAATCCAGCCTGCCCTGCGTGAGATGGAGTGCGCTGGTGTCTGATATCTGTCATTGCGCACACCTTGATTACGTGAGAGACGTTCCCAGGAGGAGACACTCCGCCTCCTCATACTCATCAGTTTGCACTACAGGCGGCAGTATGAGATAGTGAAATGCCACCCCGTAAAGGTGCTGCAAACTGATGATTCAAAAAACTGCTAAAAAATATAACCTTAGGTGCCAATTTGCCGCCCCTCTTAAAGTTTTGCCTGGGTCCAATGGTCCCAGTGGGACTCATGGTAGGGCTGGCCCTGCTCCTGACATTCGGTCCGTGTGTACAGGGCTTAAGAATTGATAAGCTGCAATACAATACAGTTCTGCTTTTTGGTTTAATACCACTTTAAGAACAATGGAAGTCTTTAAAGTCTAACATTGCCAATATACTTAACAGTATGACCTTTCATTATAAGGATAAAATTTTTGAACAAAAGAATTTCAGCAGTCATCTGCACTAAATGGGTGGTTTGAACAAACATTAAGTCCTAGCAGAATATCCAGTTGAGTTGGACTAAAATGTGCTATAATTCATTTGTTGTTAAGTGTATGGCCAATATTAGAGTCTATATTTTCTAAGCATCAGTGTTAATTTCGTCGACTAAAACTGACTAAAACGTTTTCGTCGACTAACACAATTCAGATGACTAAAATACGACTAAAACTAAAATGGCATTTTAGTCTTAAGACTAAAATATGACTAAAACTAAAATGGCATTTTAGTCAAAAGACTATAACTAAAACTAAATCGAAATTTGCTGCCAAAAATTAACACTGGTGCATGCTCAAAGCATAAATAATAACATATTAGATTTTTCACTCCAGGACCAGCAGTAGTATATAATGAGTTTGGAAATTGTAGAGAAATGCTTAAATAATGCATTACAAATTACAATTGAACTACACCCATTTGATTATAGATGACTAAAATGAGTTTTAGTCGACTAAAATGTAGGGCGTTTTAGTCGACTAAAATATACTGGAGTTTTAGTCGACTAAATACGACTAAAACTAAAACACTTGCAGAAGACTAAAATGGGACTAAAACTAAAATGCCATTTTAGTCCTAAGACTAAGACTAAAACTAAATTGAAATTTGCTGCCAAAATTAACACTGCTAAGCATCAAGGCAGACTTTTCAGCCAAGCTGACATTTCACCTGTATTGAATTACATATATACTAAAGGCACCACAATTATCTGCCCATCACAGATTTGGTGTCTTTTGTCACCACAAGGTGATGCTGTAAGTCAATGCACAAATACATTCAACACCAGCCTGCTGCTTTCTCTAGAGACAAACTCCAGAATGTAGACATTCTTTCACACTTACAGTGTAAGTTCACTTTTTTACAAAAAACTAAAAAGTGAACTAGCGCCGTAAACCCTCCGCAGCACCCCCCTCCATCCCGGTCTTCACTGCACTTACCTCTGTGGGTGATTAGCTGTCACTGCCCATGCAGTCAGTGCAGTAGTCTGGGGATTTAAAAGCCCCACTCTTTTCCCCCTTCTCTCTTTAGGGCTTCTGGGATGAATCAGAGTGATTCAGATTCAGGTCAAACTGGTGATGTGCCAGCAAACGTTCAATTTCCAGCTGTATACAGTATTCTAACTTAAAGTGGAGTTCCGGCCACGAAAATGTTTTTTCAATAAAAATACCCCCGGGACAGTCAGGGCTAGTACATTCCACAATGGATAGCCTCTGTACTGTCCCGGGTCGCACTTACATTTTAGAAGAAATACTTACCTTGACAATTTCTTCTCCAGCCCTGCCATCTCGGATGTGAGCAGCTGAAGCCAGCGCGTCCTCTTCTGCGTCCTCTTCCATGCCCTCTTCTCCCAGAATGCGCCTGCACCGGCCCCGCTCGTCACTTCCGGTGCGAGTGCGTCATCCCTCCCAGAAGCTGTTTAGCAGGGAATGAGCGCCCGCACGGGAATATTTTTCTTCAATAACAAGGTAAGTAAACAAAAAAAAAATTGAAAATATCCATTTCTTTTTCAGGTGACCAAAAGCAAGCGGATGGCCTAAAATCGATTATGTCGATTTTGTAGCCGGAACTCCGCTTTAAGCACTTGCAGCACAATCTCATACATGTACGTGATTGTGTTCAAGTGGTTATACTGGGGTTTCGGCTGCAGTTGTATGCCATACCCAGGTATTTATTTTTTTTTTAGCCAGCGATGCTCTTTAATCTAAAAGAAATCCTAGCGGCTGATAAGTGGCTGAATTGCTTTTACAGGTGGTGGGAGGGGATATCCGCCACCTCTACAGGCTCTCCCGTGTGATTGGGAAGCCCGGTATCCGATCCTGTGGTGCCGCCAGGTTATCATAAAGCTGCCCAAAGACCGGAAAGTCCCCAGGTCTTTTCTAAAGTCTAGGAGGCTGGAATTCTTATTATGCAGAATATTGAAAAAAATGCGGAGCTGCGAACAAGTGACAAAATGGTTATGACTTTATGGGGGAGGGTGAGACAAATTTTGTCACTGCAGTAGCCAATAAAAGCAAATGCTAGCAGTGATTCGCAAACCAAAACTGAAATAGCAATTCTGAGCAGAGTCAGGCTTTATAATTACAGGCTTGTCTTCATTCATGTTTTAAATACAAATTGTAAAGTGTATGTATAGCCAAAACTTTGACAATTTTTTAAAGTTTTGGACAGAGTACAAAAGGGTTTAAAAGCACTATAAAGTTACCTTTTGTTTTCTGTGACCCACTGGAGAGATTTACCTTCTCTCCCTGTCCTAAAGATGGAAATGGGAAGAAATCCCCCCAAAGTGAGGGGAATTCTCCCCTGAGACATTTGTCACCATAACATTTGATCTTCCCTCACCTCTTGCTCTGATGACAACTCTTATATGTTTGACTTTGCCAAACTTTCTGTCTTGGTGACAATGGTCAGCAGGAGTGATGAGCTTGGGTTCTGGCTTAGGTTCAGTCCAAACACAAGTTTGTCTAATCCTGGAAGTTAGCTGTCATTGACCCAATATGGCCATCTGGCTATATTAGATCAATATTGTTATGAGCATTCCTACTGCTTATATATATGCAGCTGCAGGGTGGGGAATCTCCAGTCCATAGCTCATTAGCTCAGCAATGACAGCTAACTTCCTAGTTGGCGCTAATTTTGTTACTGTCTGCACAGAACGTCCTTAACAGCTGCGGATGGCATGCAACAGTTCTTATATCTTCCACATGAATGCACAGTGTCGCGGTAGGCTCCATCTGACGCGTTTCGTCAGAGATTGACGTCGTCAAGGGCTTGACGACGTCAATCTCTGATGAAACGCTGGCCCTACAAGGAAATACTTTTTATCCAATAAATAGGTCTAAACGAAACTATGCTACGAGGAGCCCGCTTCCCCTTTTTTTGTGTTTTTTCTTTGGGATCAATATAAGTATTAGCTATCCTGCAGAGGAACCATATCAGGAGGACAAGCTGGGGACCTGCATATAGGTCACGGAGACCATTTAAGCTTGCTTGGATCTCTACTTGCCATATGGTAAGAGGGATCAATACCATACGATGAGTGGGAATTTCTGTCATATTCAGCACGGAGGGTGGCACCATCACTATACCCAGGATAAATCTGTATTACGCATCTGGCCATTGTGGCAGGAAGATTGTGTCTTTTTTGGGTGGATATCTTTAAAGGATCCAGTACACAGTTATTGTTGGACATTTCTTTGGACATTTATTATATAAACATTTTGCAATACATCACTTATGTGCACATTGGTTTTAGGAGGAAGCTTTCTTATCCCTTTTTTTTTTTTTTTTTTTGCACCAACCATTTATTTATTTCTTTAGAGCACTATAATGATAATTTTTGCACAGTATTCTGACGTGTTTTTTATAATGTGTCTGACTGTTTAATAATTAGCTCTAGAGCTTGTGCTGCTGACCACATAGTTAAAATTCTATTGCGGTAATTCAATACTCTTTATATGTTCGGTAGTGGCCTGTAGCAGCAAGAGCCATAATAATTGTATACTTAATTTTATAACATTTCTTTGGCGGGATTATATTTATAAAAAGCTAAAAAATATGATGGAGGTTTTAACCCTTCCCCACTTTATCCAAAACGAAAAAAGTTTCTTTTGCATACACTAAAATAATGTAATAATATAAAGCACCATCCTTTGGAGGGTGTTAGGAACTGCATGCAAGACCCTTTAACAAGTTGCCCTGTTGTAACTGATTTCCCACAGCCAGAAGGGAGCCCATCGCACATTTTACTTACTGTTGCGTTACAGCTGTCCCTCTCTGTTTGATATTTGTTCTGAGACTCTTCACACTCGGACAATGTTATGTTTTTTGTCTGTAAATTCTTATTATTCGCACTTTGATTCTGCTGAACTTGTACCAGTGACCCGTGGCTGGTGTTCGCATGTTGAGAACTTGTCACCATCTGCCTTGTAAACGAAGATGCTGGCCAAAAAAAACAATCTTCAGACTCTGCTAAGATATCTTCTATTAGTTTCAGATCTGGGTCAACTGGTATGAATCTGTTCTTTTCAGTTAAAGCAGCGCTGTTTCCTTCTGCAGATGTCTCTTTGTTATTGTCCTCTTTCTTCTGTTCACAGGTGACCGTTTTCTTGCTACCTATTGGTGCAGCAGGCGGTTCTAGCAATTGATTGTTACAGATCTTGATTGCTCTCCTCTTGCTCTTACTGCTGCCGCTGCCCATAACGGATGGAGGTTGCTGTCCTGTTTTAAGGGACAGGATCTGTGACTTTACTTCTTGCAGTCTGTCATTTCCCTTCCATTTTTTGCATCTCTATAAAAACCAGAGGAAGAGTTAAATATTTCCATCATCTTCATCATCTCCTAATGAATCCTTGTAGATAAAATGCTTAAAATGAGCATTTCTCAATTTGCGTATACAGTCCCATCACTTCTTTCTCGTGCTGCTCCAGGCTTCCAAGCTTCTTAGTCACACAACCCCTTAGAGTTAAATATTAAGTCAGCCTGAAAGAGAGGCACTTTGCACTGAAGCCAGAAGCTGCAGTAAAAAGTTAACTCGGAGAGAAGAGTGTTGGCCCAATAGGCGGAGCAGGGAAAGGATCCTAAAATAATACAGCATGGAAAATGTGAAACCTAGGAATCTCAGTTTTAAAAGAAAGAGGAAATTAGGTGTAACCTGAAAAAATGCAGAAGTTAAAATAATAACCAACATGTAAAACATCCATAAATTTATTAAAAAAAACACACATTAAAACTATATGGAAGCCACATGGCAAGCTGCCAATACATAAGTCAATATTTTCATGTGATAAAAACAGTTTTAGAGCAAATTGTGTTATAATTTCAATATTTCTAGAGCTTGAATTTACATACTACAGTCATGAAGAGAAAGGTTGAAGTAAGGATCATTAGGTGAAGAAGGGTGATATCCAAATGAGTTCATTTGTCTAAGTATGACCAGCTTAAGCTAGAGTGGTACAGATCTTTGCTCCTTGTCTGTTTACAAATGCTCTTGGAGACAAGCAGAGAAAAGCAGCAAGTTCAGAGCTTGGGAAAAGCTGGGATATGTAGTTCCTCAGGAACTTTTGGCTGCAGCTTAATGCTTGTAGGCAGGTAGTGATTAACACTGCCCCAGATGGGAAGTTGGGAGTAAAAGTGATACTGGAGCCTTTTTTTTTTTTTTTTTTTAAATAACAAACATGTTATACTTACCTGCCCTGTGCAGTGGTTTTGCATAGAGCAGCCCAGATCCTCCTCTTCTCGTGTCCCACATGGGCACTCCTGGCTCCTCCCTCCTGCCGTGTGCACAGTGGCGGCTGGTGCAAAAAATTTTTTTTGGGGGGGGGGGGGGGCGGGGGGGCGAAAATAGAAAAATGTAATAGGCATTGCTTTGCGGAAAAAAACGCTGTAAAAAATTGCATGACTTTGAGGTCACAAAAGTGTGAAAGGGGCCTTTAGTAATCAAGGTATAGTGTGCCCCCTTCAATGCAGAGTGACCAACGTGCCCCCTTTCAATGCAGAGAGACCAGCGTGCCCCCTTTCAATGCAGAATGACCAGCATGCCCCCATTCAATGCAGAATGACCAGCGTGCCACCCATTCAATGCAGAATGACCAGCATGCCCCCATTCAATGCAGAGAGATCAGTGTGCCCCCTTTCAATGCAGAGAGATCAGTGTGTCCCCTTTCAATGCAGAGAGATCAGTGTGCCCCCTTCAATGCAGAGAGATCAGTGTGCCCCCTTCAATGCAGAGAGATCAGTGTGCCCCCATTCAATGCAGAGAGATCAGTGTGCCCCCTTCAATGCAGATAGATCAATGTGCCCCCTTCAATGCAGAGATCAGTGTGCCCCCTTCAATGAAGAGAGATCAGTGTGCCCCCTTTCAATGCAGAGAGCAGTGTGCCCCCTTTCAATGCAGAGAGATCAGTGTGCCCCCTTTCAATGCAGAGAGATCAGTGTGCCCCCTTCAATGCAGAGAGATCAGTGTGCCCCCTTTCAATGCAGAGAGATCAGTGTGCCCCCTTTCAATGCAGAGAGATCAGTGTGCCCCCTTCAATGCAGATAGATCAGTGTGCCCCCTTCAATGCAGATAGATCAGTGTGCCCCCTTCAATGCAGAGAGATCAGTGTGCCCCCTTTCAATGCAGAGAGGCCAGTGGGCCCCCTTTCAATGCAGAGAGATCAGTGTGCCCCCCTTCAATGCAGAGAGATCAGCGTGCCCCCTTTCAATGCAGAGAGATCAGGGTGCCCCCATTCAATGCAGAGAGATAAGTGTGCCCCCTTCAATGCAGATAGATCAGTGTGCCCCCTTCAATGCAGAGAGATCAGTGTGCCCCCTTCAATGAAGAGAGATCAGTGTGCCTCCTTTCAATGCAGAGAGATCAGTGTGCCCCCTTTCAATGCAGAGATCAGTGTGCCCCCTTTCAATGCAGAGATCAGTGTGCCCCCTTTCGATGCAGAGAGATCAGTGTGCCCCCTTTCAATGCAGAGAGATCAGTGTGCCCCCTTTAAATGCAGAGAGATCAGTGTGCCCCCTTCAATGCAGAGAGATCAGTGTGCCCCCATTCAATGCAGAGAGATCAGTGTGCCCCCTTTCAATGCAGAGAGATCAGTGTGCCCCCTTTCAAAGCAGAGAGATCAGTGTGCCCCCTTTCAAAGCAGAGAGATCAGTGTGCCCCCTTTCAATGCAGAGTGACCAGTGGGCCCCCTTTCAATGCAGAGAGATCAGTGTGCCCCCCTTCAATGCAGAGAGATCAGTGTGCCCCCCTTCAATGCAGAGAGATCAGCGTGCCCCCTTTCAATGCAGAGAGATCAGCGTGCCCCCATTCAATGCAGAGAGATCAGTGTGCCCCCATTCAATGCAGAGAGATCAGTGTGCCCCCTTTCAATGCAGATAGATCAGTGTGCCCCCTTCAATGCAGAGAGATCAGTGTGCCCCCTTTCAATGCAGAGAGATCAGTGTGCCCCCTTTCAATGCAGAGAGATCAGTGTGCCCCCTTTCAATGCAGAGAGATCAGTGTGCCCCCTTTCAATGCAGAGAGATCAGTGTGCCCCCTTCAATGAAGAGAGATCAGTGTGCCTCCTTTCAATGCAGAGAGATCAGTGTGCCCCCTTTCAATGCAGAGAGATCAGTGTGCCCCCTTTCAATGCAGAGAGATCAGTGTGCCCCCTTCAATGCAGAGAGATCAGTGTGCCCCCATTCAATGCAGAGAGATCAGTGTGCCCCCATTCAATGCAGAGAGATCAGTGTGCCCCCTTTCAAAGCAGAGAGATCAGTGTGCCCCCTTCAATGCAGAGAGATCAGTGTGCCCCCATTCAATGCAGAGAGATCAGTGTGCCCCCATTCAATGCAGAGAGATCAGTGTGCCCCCTTTCAAAGCAGAGAGATCAGTGTGCCCCCTTTCAAAGCAGAGAGATCAGTGTGCCCCCTTTCAAAGCAGAGAGATCAGTGTGCCCCCTTTCAAAGCAGAGAGACCAGTGGGCCCCCTTTCAATGCAGAGAGATCAGTGTGCCCCCCTTCAATGCAGAGAGATCAGCGTGCCCCCTTTCAATGCAGAGAGATCAGTGTGCCCCCATTCAATGCAGAGAGATCAGTGTGCCCCCTTTCAATGTTCGCCTGCACGAATTGCCATACCTGTACCTCCTTGGGGAGCGCACCCGCCCCCCACTAGGCAGCGGGGATGCCGATCCATGGGACCGGCGGCGCCGTTTGCACCGGGCCACGCGATCACTCTCCGCTGAGAGAGAACGATGGTCTGCTGTTGTAAACACAGCAGACTATTGTTCTCTCTGAAATGATCACAGAGCGCCTTTGATCCTCCTGTAATGGATCACAGGTCTCTGTGTTCATTTGGCAAGTCCCTCCCCCATACAGTTATAAAACACTCCCCTAGGCTCACACTTAACACTTAACCCTCACCCCTGGATTAACCCCTTCCCTGCCAGTGTCATTATAACTATGCATATATTTAGCACTGATAACTGTAATAATGTCACTGGTCCCCCCAATAGTGTCAAAAATGTCAGTCAGTGGGCCGAAAAAATAAAAAAATAATAATGACATGAATCTTTCCCCTAGTTTGTAGACGCAATAACTTTTGCGCAAACCAATCAAAATACGCTTATTGGGATTTTTTTACCAAAAATATGTAGCAAAATAAAAATTGGCCTAGAAGGATGAAAACATTTTTGTTTGGGAATGTTATATAGCAGAAAGTAAAAAATATTGTTTTTTTTTTCTTCAGAATTGTCGCTTTTTCTGTTTATAGCGCAAAAAAAAGAAAAAAATCGCACAGGTGATCAAACTCCACCAAAAGAAAGATCTATTTGTGGGAAAAAAGGACACCAATTTTATTTGGGTACATCGTCACACGACCGCGCAATTGTCCATTAAAGTAACGCAGTGCCGAATCGCAAAAAATGGCCTGGTCATCTAGGGGGCAAATCCTTCCGGTCCAGAACTGGTTAAAATGCTCTCAGCTTTTCATTTGTTTTTTTATCATGTAGTTAATGGTAACCTATGTCACGATTTCCCAAATTCTAAGGTAGGCCCTCTTTCATTAATTATTATACAGGTTTTATATAACATCAACAGTTTGTGCAGTGCTTTATAATTTAACTATTAGGAATTACCCTTAGGCTTAAAAAACATGTCCCTGTGTTCTCTGGTTCAGTACTTGAAGTTACAGTGGAAAATGCCCTGGGGCACTAACATTGCCAGAGCCTTCAGAAAGAAAAAACGAAGATTCTGCTAATAATGAAGGCACTCAAAATGCAGAGTTGCTGAGAGTGGTGTGATATGAAAATGGAGGACAGCAGGACCTGCCTCTGCACAGCTTCCATATAACCTAGCAAACTGCAGTTGCAAATCATACTTCATGTGCAATCTTTTGCAGGTTATTTTTGCTAGGCAGTCATGTGTTTCCAGGTGTGTCTGTTGAGTCTGGGGAGTCTCCCCACTGTGTCCAATGAGGGCTCTTATTGGACAGTGGAGGAAACCTGACCAATAGCACACCAGGGCTTGTGTCTCGGAGGGCAGAATCTGCCGCAAATTATCCTGGAATAGGGTATAAGTCTGAGGGGAGCACATGATGCAGCGTCTTTGGCGGGTAGCAGAGTCCCAGGAGGAGGGTGACGGATGTCTCTCCTCCTGTCAGTGCAAGTGAGACTGTCCTGGGCGGTCGGCCTAGAGGACGGAGGTTGAGCTGAGCTGCGGAGGAAGGATCCAGAGTGCTGTGGACCGAGTGGAGCTGCTGGGTAGAAGTTCCGGGAAACATCAATGTTGTGAGTACTTGAGACTGCCCAGGGGTATGCCTAAGAGAGGGGACCACTCCAGAAGGTCAAAGGGATCCAGGAGCCAGCTAACCTGTGGAGAAGGTTTAGAGAAAGGGGGTGCCAGTGTTTAGCCCTGAAGATAAGTGAGAGGAAGAGGGTGCCAGTGTGGGCCCTGAAGTGTTTTAGCAGTGCAGTAGCAGCACAAGTAGCTACCTCAGCAAAGAGTGCTTAAGGGAGCTATACAAGGACTTCTTTATGTGAGAAAGCAGTGCAAGGTCAGTTTGGAGTCAACAGGCAGCAAGCCAGCGTTAACTAGCGTCAACCGGTGTTGACCGGCATCTAGCCAGCGTCAAGTCAGCGACAAGAAGAGTTTTCAGTTGTCCCTAGCAAATTGTACATAGTTGAGCCAAAGGAGTATCCCACTCATTCCCTTCTCCCATCCAAGTTCTCAATAAATACCAAAAAAAACCAAAGATACGGGACTGGTCATTGTCTCAGTGCTCACACTTGGGGAAACCTGCACAAAGGTACTTTTGTTGCACCCGGTGACGCAGGCTGGGAATCCTGCTACATATGTTTATTGAGTTTTCACGAAAATACACAAGAAAGCTCCCCAAAAATAAAAAACGACAAAAAAAGGGGGTCTCATAATTAGGAAGTATGAATACATACATCTTTAAAACAATGAAAATAATAACTGACTGAAAAAATAAGCACTTAAGCACTTTTGTGGACCTTCTTTCACTGGCTACTTGCTGAAGCACTTTTCTGTCACTGTGTATGGACGTTTACGTGAAATATTACTATATATTTATTTATGTCATATAGATTTCAGTATTTTTATGGTGTATTTATAAGTGTTGGATTCAGATTTGCACACATTATTGCACAGTTTTTTTGCACTATGCACTCTAATTTTTTGGATGCACTTTTAGGGGGAT
>NW_028119133.1:0-21014 GCF_965119305.1 Pelophylax lessonae | reverse complement strand
ATCAGATATTAAACTGATAAGAACAGATACTACACTTGATCTTAGCCAAAAGGCCGAGAAGCGATAACCCAATTATCGTCTTTTCCGAGCGAGCGGCGTCCAGGGCGACGTCAATCGCTCGCAGAGATCTGCTGCCTCCCGTCTGGCTCCCTGCTGTTTGCCCAGAGCCACTAATCCTCAGACTTTCACACCTAGCTATGCCTGAGGCCTACTTCCTCCTTCCTATAGCCCATGGTCTAAACACGCCCAGACACCTGTCCATTTAGCACCTTCGGGGTCAAGGCCAGTTTGCTCGTCAATCCAAACTTTAAGCAAGCAAGGCCAAATACAGATTACAAACACATGTATCCATCAGGTGCTCATCGGTGTGCCTAACGAGGGCTAGGATTTGCATAGAGCCGCCTCCTGTTCACGTGGACAAAGGAACCCACTAGAGGGAGACACAGGCCAGAAAATCCCTCGACTGTCGGAGTACTAGCCGACTCATTGACTACAGAGAGGTAGAGAAAAGTCAAGCCGTTCAACAGGACTCTGCATTGTCGTAGCTTCGACTTGTACGTAGGCTTCATATCGGGCCTTCACACACTCTGCGTGTATTATCTGGCTGTCTTGTCGAAATTCTGGCCCTTGCTATCTATATGTTTGTAAGAAAAGGGTGGTGGACTGAAATAAACTTTGCAAAAATACAAAAATGACATGAGAAAAGAAACACAAATTAAAAGAATAGATATTGTCAGTCTGCTGAAAAGCTGCCATTGCAGCAGCATATGCATTGTGCTGAAAAGGATGGAAGCATGGAAACACAGACCAAGAAACTGACACAAATCAAGAAAAACACAAACACACAGGGGTTAAATACCAGTTTATTGCAAAACAAAAAAAAAAAAAAAAGGACTGCGAACAACTCAACGAGAAAGAACACAAGCAAACAACATTGCAAGCAAAAGACAGAAAAACCTTCTTGTTAAGTTTTTCATTTCAATCTGTTTTTTAGAAAACTGCATAAGAAAGGGGTGCACCGGTCCTGGAGGTACTGCAATACCAGGTCGATGCGTGGAGTGGACAGAGCAAGCTCTTCTTCCATCTCCCTGTTCTAAAAATCCATTTAATATATGGTCCCCAGATAGGGGACGTATCAGATATTAAACTGATAAGAACAGATACTACACTTGATCTTAGCCAAAAGGCCGAGAAGCGATAACCCAATTATCGTCTTTTCCGAGCGAGCGGCGTCCAGGGCGACGTCAATCGCTCGCAGAGATCTGCTGCCTCCCGTCTGGCTCCCTGCTGTTTGCCCAGAGCCACTAATCCTCAGACTTTCACACCTAGCTATGCCTGAGGCCTACTTCCTCCTTCCTATAGCCCATGGTCTAAACACGCCCAGACACCTGTCCATTTAGCACCTTCGGGGTCAAGGCCAGTTTGCTCTTCAATCCAAACTTTAAGCAAGCAAGGCCAAATACAGATTACAAACACATGTATCCATCAGGTGCTCATCGGTGTGCCTAACGAGGGCTAGGATTTGCATAGAGCCGCCTCCTGTTCACGTGGACAAAGGAACCCACTAGAGGGAGACACAGGCCAGAAAATCCCTCGACTGTCGGAGTACTAGCCGACTCATTGACTACAGAGAGGGAAGTAGAGAAAAGTCAAGCCGTTCAACAGGACTCTGCATTGTCGTAGCTTCGACTTGTACGTAGGCTTCATATCGGGCCTTCACACACTCTGCGTGTATTATCTGGCTGTCTTGTCGAAATTCTGGCCCTTGCTATCTATATGTTTGTAAGAAAAGGGTGGTGGACTGAAATAAACTTTGCAAAAATACAAAAATGACATGAGAAAAGAAACACAAATTAAAAGAATAGATATTGTCAGTCTGCTGAAAAGCTGCCATTGCAGCAGCATATGCATTGTGCTGAAAAGGATGGAAGCATGGAAACACAGACCAAGAAACTGACACAAATCAAGAAAAACACAAACACACAGGGGTTAAATACCAGTTTATTGCAAAACAAAAAAAAAAAAAAAAGGACTGCGAACAACTCAACGAGAAAGAACACAAGCAAACAACATTGCAAGCAAAAGACAGAAAAACCTTCTTGTTAAGTTTTCATTTCAATCTGTTTTTTAGAAAACTGCATAAGAAAGGGGTGCACCGGTCCTGGAGGTACTGCAATACCAGGTCGATGCGTGGAGTGGACAGAGCAAGCTCTTCTTCCATCTCCCTGTTCTAAAAATCCATTTAATATATGGTCCCCAGATAGGGGACGTATCAGATATTAAACTGATAAGAACAGATACTACACTTGATCTTAGCCAAAAGGCCGAGAAGCGATAACCCAATTATCGTCTTTTCCGAGCGAGCGGCGTCCAGGGCGACGTCAATCGCTCGCAGAGATCTGCTGCCTCCCGTCTGGCTCCCTGCTGTTTGCCCAGAGCCACTAATCCTCAGACTTTCACACCTAGCTATGCCTGAGGCCTACTTCCTCCTTCCTATAGCCCATGGTCTAAACACGCCCAGACACCTGTCCATTTAGCACCTTCGGGGTCAAGGCCAGTTTGCTCGTCAATCCAAACTTTAAGCAAGCAAGGCCAAATACAGATTACAAACACATGTATCCATCAGGTGCTCATCGGTGTGCCTAACGAGGGCTAGGATTTGCATAGAGCCGCCTCCTGTTCACGTGGACAAAGGAACCCACTAGAGGGAGACACAGGCCAGAAAATCCCTCGACTGTCGGAGTACTAGCCGACTCATTGACTACAGAGAGGGAAGTAGAGAAAAGTCAAGCCGTTCAACAGGACTCTGCATTGTCGTAGCTTCGACTTGTACGTAGGCTTCATATCGGGCCTTCACACACTCTGCGTGTATTATCTGGCTGTCTTGTCGAAATTCTGGCCCTTGCTATCTATATGTTTGTAAGAAAAGGGTGGTGGACTGAAATAAACTTTGCAAAAATACAAAATGACATGAGAAAAGAAACACAAATTAAAAGAATAGATATTGTCAGTCTGCTGAAAAGCTGCCATTGCAGCAGCATATGCATTGTGCTGAAAAGGATGGAAGCATGGAAACACAGACCAAGAAACTGACACAAATCAAGAAAAACACAAACACACAGGGGTTTAAATACCAGTTTATTGCAAAACAAAAAAAAAAAAAAAAAGGACTGCGAACAACTCAACGAGAAAGAACACAAGCAAACAACATTGCAAGCAAAAGACAGAAAAACCTTCTTGTTAAGTTTTTCATTTCAATCTGTTTTTTAGAAAACTGCATAAGAAAGGGGTGCACCGGTCCTGGAGGTACTGCAATACCAGGTCGATGCGTGGAGTGGACAGAGCAAGCTCTTCTTCCATCTCCCTGTTCTAAAAATCCATTTAATATATGGTCCCCAGATAGGGGACGTATCAGATATTAAACTGATAAGAACAGATACTACACTTGATCTTAGCCAAAAGGCCGAGAAGCGATAACCCAATTATCGTCTTTTCCGAGCGAGCGGCGTCCAGGGCGACGTCAATCGCTCGCAGAGATCTGCTGCCTCCCGTCTGGCTCCCTGCTGTTTGCCCAGAGCCACTAATCCTCAGACTTTCACACCTAGCTATGCCTGAGGCCTACTTCCTCCTTCCTATAGCCCATGGTCTAAACACGCCCAGACACCTGTCCATTTAGCACCTTCGGGGTCAAGGCCAGTTTGCTCGTCAATCCAAACTTTAAGCAAGCAAGGCCAAATACAGATTACAAACACATGTATCCATCAGGTGCTCATCGGTGTGCCTAACGAGGGCTAGGATTTGCATAGAGCCGCCTCCTGTTCACGTGGACAAAGGAACCCACTAGAGGGAGACACAGGCCAGAAAATCCTCGACTGTCGGAGTACTAGCCGACTCATTGACTACAGAGAGGGAAGTAGAGAAAAGTCAAGCCGTTCAACAGGACTCTGCATTGTCGTAGCTTCGACTTGTACGTAGGCTTCATATCGGGCCTTCACACACTCTGCGTGTATTATCTGGCTGTCTTGTCGAAATTCTGGCCCTTGCTATCTATATGTTTGTAAGAAAAGGGTGGTGGACTGAAATAAACTTTGCAAAAATACAAAAATGACATGAGAAAAGAAACACAAATTAAAAGAATAGATATTGTCAGTCTGCTGAAAAGCTGCCATTGCAGCAGCATATGCATTGTGCTGAAAAGGATGGAAGCATGGAAACACAGACCAAGAAACTGACACAAATCAAGAAAAACACAAACACACAGGGGTTAAATACCAGTTTATTGCAAAACAAAAAAAAAAAAAAAAGGACTGCGAACAACTCAACGAGAAAGAACACAAGCAAACAACATTGCAAGCAAAAGACAGAAAAACCTTCTTGTTAAGTTTTTCATTTCAATCTGTTTTTTAGAAAACTGCATAAGAAAGGGGTGCACCGGTCCTGGAGGTACTGCAATACCAGGTCGATGCGTGGAGTGGACAGAGCAAGCTCTTCTTCCATCTCCCTGTTCTAAAAATCCATTTAATATATGGTCCCCAGATAGGGGACGTATCAGATATTAAACTGATAAGAACAGATACTACACTTGATCTTAGCCAAAAGGCCGAGAAGCGATAACCCAATTATCGTCTTTTCCGAGCGAGCGGCGTCCAGGGCGACGTCAATCGCTCGCAGAGATCTGCTGCCTCCCGTCTGGCTCCCTGCTGTTTGCCCAGAGCCACTAATCCTCAGACTTTCACACCTAGCTATGCCTGAGGCCTACTTCCTCCTTCCTATAGCCCATGGTCTAAACACGCCCAGACACCTGTCCATTTAGCACCTTCGGGGTCAAGGCCAGTTTGCTCGTCAATCCAAACTTTAAGCAAGCAAGGCCAAATACAGATTACAAACACATGTATCCATCAGGTGCTCATCGGTGTGCCTAACGAGGGCTAGGATTTGCATAGAGCCGCCTCCTGTTCACGTGGACAAAGGAACCCACTAGAGGGAGACACAGGCCAGAAAATCCCTCGACTGTCGGAGTACTAGCCGACTCATTGACTACAGAGAGGGAAGTAGAGAAAAGTCAAGCCGTTCAACAGGACTCTGCATTGTCGTAGCTTCGACTTGTACGTAGGCTTCATATCGGGCCTTCACACACTCTGCGTGTATTATCTGGCTGTCTTGTCGAAATTCTGGCCCTTGCTATCTATATGTTTGTAAGAAAAGGGTGGTGGACTGAAATAAACTTTGCAAAAATACAAAAATGACATGAGAAAAGAAACACAAATTAAAAGAATAGATATTGTCAGTCTGCTGAAAAGCTGCCATTGCAGCAGCATATGCATTGTGCTGAAAAGGATGGAAGCATGGAAACACAGACCAAGAAACTGACACAAATCAAGAAAAACACAAACACACAGGGGTTAAATACCAGTTTATTGCAAAACAAAAAAAAAAAAAAAAGGACTGCGAACAACTCAACGAGAAAGAACACAAGCAAACAACATTGCAAGCAAAAGACAGAAAAACCTTCTTGTTAAGTTTTTCATTTCAATCTGTTTTTTAGAAAACTGCATAAGAAAGGGGGTGCACCGGTCCTGGAGGTACTGCAATACCAGGTCGATGCGTGGAGTGGACAGAGCAAGCTCTTCTTCCATCTCCCTGTTCTAAAAATCCATTTAATATATGGTCCCCAGATAGGGGACGTATCAGATATTAAACTGATAAGAACAGATACTACACTTGATCTTAGCCAAAAGGCCGAGAAGCGATAACCCAATTATCGTCTTTTCCGAGCGAGCGGCGTCCAGGGCGACGTCAATCGCTCGCAGAGATCTGCTGCCTCCCGTCTGGCTCCCTGCTGTTTGCCCAGAGCCACTAATCCTCAGACTTTCACACCTAGCTATGCCTGAGGCCTACTTCCTCCTTCCTATAGCCCATGGTCTAAACACGCCCAGACACCTGTCCATTTAGCACCTTCGGGGTCAAGGCCAGTTTGCTCGTCAATCCAAACTTTAAGCAAGCAAGGCCAAATACAGATTACAAACACATGTATCCATCAGGTGCTCATCGGTGTGCCTAACGAGGGGCTAGGATTTGCATAGAGCCCGCCTCCTGTTCACGTGGACAAAGGAACCCACTAGAGGGAGACACAGGCCAGAAAATCCCTCGACTGTCGGAGTACTAGCCGACTCATTGACTACAGAGAGGGAAGTAGAGAAAAGTCAAGCCGTTCAACAGGACTCTGCATTGTCGTAGCTTCGACTTGTACGTAGGCTTCATATCGGGCCTTCACACACTCTGCGTGTATTATCTGGCTGTCTTGTCGAAATTCTGGCCCTTGCTATCTATATGTTTGTAAGAAAAGGGTGGTGGACTGAAATAAACTTTGCAAAAATACAAAAATGACATGAGAAAAGAAACACAAATTAAAAGAATAGATATTGTCAGTCTGCTGAAAAGCTGCCATTGCAGCAGCATATGCATTGTGCTGAAAAGGATGGAAGCATGGAAACACAGACCAAGAAACTGACACAAATCAAGAAAAACACAAACACACAGGGGTTAAATACCAGTTTATTGCAAAACAAAAAAAAAAAAAAAAAGGACTGCGAACAACTCAACGAGAAAGAACACAAGCAAACAACATTGCAAGCAAAAGACAGAAAAACCTTCTTGTTAAGTTTTTCATTTCAATCTGTTTTTTAGAAAACTGCATAAGAAAGGGGTGCACCGGTCCTGGAGGTACTGCAATACCAGGTCGATGCGTGGAGTGGACAGAGCAAGCTCTTCTTCCATCTCCCTGTTCTAAAAATCCATTTAATATATGGTCCCCAGATAGGGGACGTATCAGATATTAAACTGATAAGAACAGATACTACACTTGATCTTAGCCAAAAGGCCGAGAAGCGATAACCCAATTATCGTCTTTTCCGAGCGAGCGGCGTCCAGGGCGACGTCAATCGCTCGCAGAGATCTGCTGCCTCCCGTCTGGCTCCCTGCTGTTTGCCCAGAGCCACTAATCCTCAGACTTTCACACCTAGCTATGCCTGAGGCCTACTTCCTCCTTCCTATAGCCCATGGTCTAAACACGCCCAGACACCTGTCCATTTAGCACCTTCGGGGTCAAGGCCAGTTTGCTCGTCAATCCAAACTTTAAGCAAGCAAGGCCAAATACAGATTACAAACACATGTATCCATCAGGTGCTCATCGGTGTGCCTAACGAGGGCTAGGATTTGCATAGAGCCGCCTCCTGTTCACGTGGACAAAGGAACCCACTAGAGGGAGACACAGGCCAGAAAATCCCTCGACTGTCGGAGTACTAGCCGACTCATTGACTACAGAGAGGGAAGTAGAGAAAAGTCAAGCCGTTCAACAGGACTCTGCATTGTCGTAGCTTCGACTTGTACGTAGGCTTCATATCGGGCCTTCACACACTCTGCGTGTATTATCTGGCTGTCTTGTCGAAATTCTGGCCCTTGCTATCTATATGTTTGTAAGAAAAGGGTGGTGGACTGAAATAAACTTTTGCAAAAATACAAAAATGACATGAGAAAAGAAACACAAATTAAAAGAATAGATATTGTCAGTCTGCTGAAAAGCTGCCATTGCAGCAGCATATGCATTGTGCTGAAAAGGATGGAAGCATGGAAACACAGACCAAGAAACTGACACAAATCAAGAAAAACACAAACACACAGGGGTTAAATACCAGTTTATTGCAAAACAAAAAAAAAAAAAAAGGACTGCGAACAACTCAACGAGAAAGAACACAAGCAAACAACATTGCAAGCAAAAGACAGAAAAACCTTCTTGTTAAGTTTTTCATTTCAATCTGTTTTTTAGAAAACTGCATAAGAAAGGGGTGCACCGGTCCTGGAGGTACTGCAATACCAGGTCGATGCGTGGAGTGGACAGAGCAAGCTCTTCTTCCATCTCCCTGTTCTAAAAATCCATTTAATATATGGTCCCCAGATAGGGGACGTATCAGATATTAAACTGATAAGAACAGATACTACACTTGATCTTAGCCAAAAGGCCGAGAAGCGATAACCCAATTATCGTCTTTTCCGAGCGAGCGGCGTCCAGGGCGACGTCAATCGCTCGCAGAGATCTGCTGCCTCCCGTCTGGCTCCCTGCTGTTTGCCCAGAGCCACTAATCCTCAGACTTTCACACCTAGCTATGCCTGAGGCCTACTTCCTCCTTCCTATAGCCCATGGTCTAAACACGCCCAGACACCTGTCCATTTAGCACCTTCGGGGTCAAGGCCAGTTTGCTCGTCAATCCAAACTTTAAGCAAGCAAGGCCAAATACAGATTACAAACACATGTATCCATCAGGTGCTCATCGGTGTGCCTAACGAGGGCTAGGATTTGCATAGAGCCGCCTCCTGTTCACGTGGACAAAGGAACCCACTAGAGGGAGACACAGGCCAGAAAATCCCTCGACTGTCGGAGTACTAGCCGACTCATTGACTACAGAGAGGGAAGTAGAGAAAAGTCAAGCCGTTCAACAGGACTCTGCATTGTCGTAGCTTCGACTTGTACGTAGGCTTCATATCGGGCCTTCACACACTCTGCGTGTATTATCTGGCTGTCTTGTCGAAATTCTGGCCCTTGCTATCTATATGTTTGTAAGAAAAGGGTGGTGGACTGAAATAAACTTTGCAAAAATACAAAAATGACATGAGAAAAGAAACACAAATTAAAAGAATAGATATTGTCAGTCTGCTGAAAAGCTGCCATTGCAGCAGCATATGCATTGTGCTGAAAAGGATGGAAGCATGGAAACACAGACCAAGAAACTGACACAAATCAAGAAAAACACAAACACACAGGGGTTAAATACCAGTTTATTGCAAAACAAAAAAAAAAAAAAAAGGACTGCGAACAACTCAACGAGAAAGAACACAAGCAAACAACATTGCAAGCAAAAGACAGAAAAACCTTCTTGTTAAGTTTTTCATTTCAATCTGTTTTTTAGAAAACTGCATAAGAAAGGGGTGCACCGGTCCTGGAGGTACTGCAATACCAGGTCGATGCGTGGAGTGGACAGAGCAAGCTCTTCTTCCATCTCCCTGTTCTAAAAATCCATTTAATATATGGTCCCCAGATAGGGGACGTATCAGATATTAAACTGATAAGAACAGATACTACACTTGATCTTAGCCAAAAGGCCGAGAAGCGATAACCCAATTATCGTCTTTTCCGAGCGAGCGGCGTCCAGGGCGACGTCAATCGCTCGCAGAGATCTGCTGCCTCCCGTCTGGCTCCCTGCTGTTTGCCCCAGAGCCACTAATCCTCAGACTTCACACCTAGCTATGCCTGAGGCCTACTTCCTCCTTCCTATAGCCCATGGTCTAAACACGCCCAGACACCTGTCCTTTTAGCACCTTCGGGGTCAAGGCCAGTTTGCTCGTCAATCCAAACTTTAAGCAAGCAAGGCCAAATACAGATTACAAACACATGTATCCATCAGGTGCTCATCGGTGTGCCTAACGAGGGCTAGGATTTGCATAGAGCCGCCTCCTGTTCACGTGGACAAAGGAACCCACTAGAGGGAGACACAGGCCAGAAAATCCCTCGACTGTCGGAGTACTAGCCGACTCATTGACTACAGAGAGGGAAGTAGAGAAAAGTCAAGCCGTTCAACAGGACTCTGCATTGTCGTAGCTTCGACTTGTACGTAGGCTTCATATCGGGCCTTCACACACTCTGCGTGTATTATCTGGCTGTCTTGTCGAAATTCTGGCCCTTGCTATCTATATGTTTGTAAGAAAAGGGTGGTGGACTGAAATAAACTTTGCAAAAATACAAAAATGACAAGAGAAAACACAAATTAAAAGAATAGATATTGTCAGTCTGCTGAAAAGCTGCCATTGCAGCAGCATATGCATTGTGCTGAAAAGGATGGAAGCATGGAAACACAGACCAAGAAACTGACACAAATCAAGAAAAACACAAACACACAGGGGTTAAATACCAGTTTATTGCAAAACAAAAAAAAAAAAAAAAGGACTGCGAACAACTCAACGAGAAAGAACACAAGCAAACAACATTGCAAGCAAAAAGACAGAAAAACCTTCTTGTTAAGTTTTTCATTTCAATCTGTTTTTTAGAAAACTGCATAAGAAAGGGGTGCACCGGTCCTGGAGGTACTGCAATACCAGGTCGATGCGTGGAGTGGACAGAGCAAGCTCTTCTTCCATCTCCCTGTTCTAAAAATCCATTTAATATATGGTCCCCAGATAGGGGACGTATCAGATATTAAACTGATAAGAACAGATACTACACTTGATCTTAGCCAAAAGGCCGAGAAGCGATAACCCAATTATCGTCTTTTCCGAGCGAGCGGCGTCCAGGGCGACGTCAATCGCTCGCAGAGATCTGCTGCCTCCCGTCTGGCTCCCTGCTGTTTGCCCAGAGCCACTAATCCTCAGACTTTCACACCTAGCTATGCCTGAGGCCTACTTCCTCCTTCCTATAGCCCATGGTCTAAACACGCCCAGACACCTGTCCATTTAGCACCTTCGGGGTCAAGGCCAGTTTGCTCGTCAATCCAAACTTTAAGCAAGCAAGGCCAAATACAGATTACAAACACATGTATCCATCAGGTGCTCATCGGTGTGCCTAACGAGGGCTAGGATTTGCATAGAGCCGCCTCCTGTTCACGTGGACAAAGGAACCCACTAGAGGGAGACACAGGCCAGAAAATCCCTCGACTGTCGGAGTACTAGCCGACTCATTGACTACAGAGAGGGAAGTAGAGAAAAGTCAAGCCGTTCAACAGGACTCTGCATTGTCGTAGCTTCGACTTGTACGTAGGCTTCATATCGGGCCTTCACACACTCTGCGTGTATTATCTGGCTGTCTTGTCGAAATTCTGGCCCTTGCTATCTATATGTTTGTAAGAAAAGGGTGGTGGACTGAAATAAACTTTGCAAAAATACAAAAATGACATGAGAAAAGAAACACAAATTAAAAGAATAGATATTGTCAGTCTGCTGAAAAGCTGCCATTGCAGCAGCATATGCATTGTGCTGAAAAGGATGGAAGCATGGAAACACAGACCAAGAAACTGACACAAATCAAGAAAAACACAAACACACAGGGGTTAAATACCAGTTTATTGCAAAACAAAAAAAAAAAAAAAAGGACTGCGAACAACTCAACGAGAAAGAACACAAGCAAACAACATTGCAAGCAAAAGACAGAAAAACCTTCTTGTTAAGTTTTTCATTTCAATCTGTTTTTTAGAAAACTGCATAAGAAAGGGGTGCACCGGTCCTGGAGGTACTGCAATACCAGGTCGATGCGTGGAGTGGACAGAGCAAGCTCTTCTTCCATCTCCCTGTTCTAAAAATCCATTTAATATATGGTCCCCAGATAGGGACGTATCAGATATTAAACTGATAAGAACAGATACTACACTTGATCTTAGCCAAAAGGCCGAGAAGCGATAACCCAATTATCGTCTTTTCCGAGCGAGCGGCGTCCAGGGCGACGTCAATCGCTCGCAGAGATCTGCTGCCTCCCGTCTGGCTCCCTGCTGTTTGCCCAGAGCCACTAATCCTCAGACTTTCACACCTAGCTATGCCTGAGGCCTACTTCCTCCTTCCTATAGCCCATGGTCTAAACACGCCCAGACACCTGTCCATTTAGCACCTTCGGGGTCAAGGCCAGTTTGCTCGTCAATCCAAACTTTAAGCAAGCAAGGCCAAATACAGATTACAAACACATGTATCCATCAGGTGCTCATCGGTGTGCCTAACGAGGGCTAGGATTTGCATAGAGCCGCCTCCTGTTCACGTGGACAAAGGAACCCACTAGAGGGAGACACAGGCCAGAAAATCCCTCGACTGTCGGAGTACTAGCCGACTCATTGACTACAGAGAGGGAAGTAGAGAAAAGTCAAGCCGTTCAACAGGACTCTGCATTGTCGTAGCTTCGACTTGTACGTAGGCTTCATATCGGGCCTTCACACACTCTGCGTGTATTATCTGGCTGTCTTGTCGAAATTCTGGCCCTTGCTATCTATATGTTTGTAAGAAAAGGGTGGTGGACTGAAATAAACTTTGCAAAAATACAAAAATGACATGAGAAAAGAAACACAAATTAAAAGAATAGATATTGTCAGTCTGCTGAAAAGCTGCCATTGCAGCAGCATATGCATTGTGCTGAAAAGGATGGAAGCATGGAAACACAGACCAAGAAACTGACACAAATCAAGAAAAACACAAACACACAGGGGTTAAATACCAGTTTATTGCAAAACAAAAAAAAAAAAAAAAGGACTGCGAACAACTCAACGAGAAAGAACACAAGCAAACAACATTGCAAGCAAAAGACAGAAAAACCTTCTTGTTAAGTTTTTCATTTCAATCTGTTTTTTAGAAAACTGCATAAGAAAGGGGTGCACCGGTCCTGGAGGTACTGCAATACCAGGTCGATGCGTGGAGTGGACAGAGCAAGCTCTTCTTCCATCTCCCTGTTCTAAAAATCCATTTAATATATGGTCCCCAGATAGGGGACGTATCAGATATTAAACTGATAAGAACAGATACTACACTTGATCTTAGCCAAAAGGCCGAGAAGCGAAAACCCAATTATCGTCTTTTCCGAGCGAGCGGCGTCCAGGGCGACGTCAATCGCTCGCAGAGATCTGCTGCCTCCCGTCTGGCTCCCTGCTGTTTGCCCAGAGCCACTAATCCTCAGACTTTCACACCTAGCTATGCCTGAGGCCTACTTCCTCCTTCCTATAGCCCATGGTCTAAACACGCCCAGACACCTGTCCATTTAGCACCTTCGGGGTCAAGGCCAGTTTGCTCGTCAATCCAAACTTTAAGCAAGCAAGGCCAAATACAGATTACAAACACATGTATCCATCAGGTGCTCATCGGTGTGCCTAACGAGGGCTAGGATTTGCATAGAGCCGCCTCCTGTTCACGTGGACAAAGGAACCCACTAGAGGGAGACACAGGCCAGAAAATCCCTCGACTGTCGGAGTACTAGCCGACTCATTGACTACAGAGAGGGAAGTAGAGAAAAGTCAAGCCGTTCAACAGGACTCTGCATTGTCGTAGCTTCGACTTGTACGTAGGCTTCATATCGGGCCTTCACACACTCTGCGTGTATTATCTGGCTGTCTTGTCGAAATTCTGGCCCTTGCTATCTATATGTTTGTAAGAAAAGGGTGGTGGACTGAAATAAACTTTGCAAAAATACAAAAATGACATGAGAAAAGAAACACAAATTAAAAGAATAGATATTGTCAGTCTGCTGAAAAGCTGCCATTGCAGCAGCATATGCATTGTGCTGAAAAGGATGGAAGCATGGAAACACAGACCAAGAAACTGACACAAATCAAGAAAAACACAAACACACAGGGGTTAAATACCAGTTTATTGCAAAACAAAAAAAAAAAAAAAAGGACTGCGAACAACTCAACGAGAAAGAACACAAGCAAACAACATTGCAAGCAAAAGACAGAAAAACCTTCTTGTTAAGTTTTTCATTTCAATCTGTTTTTTAGAAAACTGCATAAGAAAGGGGTGCACCGGTCCTGGAGGTACTGCAATACCAGGTCGATGCGTGGAGTGGACAGAGCAAGCTCTTCTTCCATCTCCCTGTTCTAAAAATCCATTTAATATATGGTCCCCAGATAGGGGACGTATCAGATATTAAACTGATAAGAACAGATACTACACTTGATCTTAGCCAAAAGGCCGAGAAGCGATAACCCAATTATCGTCTTTTCCGAGCGAGCGGCGTCCAGGGCGACGTCAATCGCTCGCAGAGATCTGCTGCCTCCCGTCTGGCTCCCTGCTGTTTGCCCAGAGCCACTAATCCTCAGACTTTCACACCTAGCTATGCCTGAGGCCTACTTCCTCCTTCCTATAGCCCATGGTCTAAACACGCCCAGACACCTGTCCATTTAGCACCTTCGGGGTCAAGGCCAGTTTGCTCGTCAATCCAAACTTTAAGCAAGCAAGGCCAAATACAGATTACAAACACATGTATCCATCAGGTGCTCATCGGTGTGCCTAACGAGGGCTAGGATTTGCATAGAGCCGCCTCCTGTTCACGTGGACAAAGGAACCCACTAGAGGGAGACACAGGCCAGAAAATCCCTCGACTGTCGGAGTACTAGCCGACTCATTGACTACAGAGAGGGAAGTAGAGAAAAGTCAAGCCGTTCAACAGGACTCTGCATTGTCGTAGCTTCGACTTGTACGTAGGCTTCATATCGGGCCTTCACACACTCTGCGTGTATTATCTGGCTGTCTTGTCGAAATTCTGGCCCTTGCTATCTATATGTTTGTAAGAAAAGGGTGGTGGACTGAAATAAACTTTGCAAAAATACAAAAATGACATGAGAAAAGAAACACAAATTAAAAGAATAGATATTGTCAGTCTGCTGAAAAGCTGCCATTGCAGCAGCATATGCATTGTGCTGAAAAGGATGGAAGCATGGAAACACAGACCAAGAAACTGACACAAATCAAGAAAAACACAAACACACAGGGGTTAAATACCAGTTTATTGCAAAACAAAAAAAAAAAAAAAAGGACTGCGAACAACTCAACGAGAAAGAACACAAGCAAACAACATTGCAAGCAAAAGACAGAAAAACCTTCTTGTTAAGTTTTTCATTTCAATCTGTTTTTTAGAAAACTGCATAAGAAAGGGGTGCACCGGTCCTGGAGGTACTGCAATACCAGGTCGATGCGTGGAGTGGACAGAGCAAGCTCTTCTTCCATCTCCCTGTTCTAAAAATCCATTTAATATATGGTCCCCAGATAGGGGACGTATCAGATATTAAACTGATAAGAACAGATACTACACTTGATCTTAGCCAAAAGGCCGAGAAGCGATAACCCAATTATCGTCTTTTCCGAGCGAGCGGCGTCCAGGGCGACGTCAATCGCTCGCAGAGATCTGCTGCCTCCCGTCTGGCTCCCTGCTGTTTGCCCAGAGCCACTAATCCTCAGACTTTCACACCTAGCTATGCCTGAGGCCTACTTCCTCCTTCCTATAGCCCATGGTCTAAACACGCCCAGACACCTGTCCATTTAGCACCTTCGGGGTCAAGGCCAGTTTGCTCGTCAATCCAAACTTTAAGCAAGCAAGGCCAAATACAGATTACAAACACATGTATCCATCAGGTGCTCATCGGTGTGCCTAACGAGGGCTAGGATTTGCATAGAGCCGCCTCCTGTTCACGTGGACAAAGGAACCCACTAGAGGGAGACACAGGCCAGAAAATCCCTCGACTGTCGGAGTACTAGCCGACTCATTGACTACAGAGAGGGAAGTAGAGAAAAGTCAAGCCGTTCAACAGGACTCTGCATTGTCGTAGCTTCGACTTGTACGTAGGCTTCATATCGGGCCTTCACACACTCTGCGTGTATTATCTGGCTGTCTTGTCGAAATTCTGGCCCTTGCTATCTATATGTTTGTAAGAAAAGGGTGGTGGACTGAAATAAACTTTGCAAAAATACAAAAATGACATGAGAAAAGAAACACAAATTAAAAGAATAGATATTGTCAGTCTGCTGAAAAGCTGCCATTGCAGCAGCATATGCATTGTGCTGAAAAGGATGGAAGCATGGAAACACAGACCAAGAAACTGACACAAATCAAGAAAAACACAAACACACAGGGGTTAAATACCAGTTTATTGCAAAACAAAAAAAAAAAAAAAAAGGACTGCGAACAACTCAACGAGAAAGAACACAAGCAAACAACATTGCAAGCAAAAGACAGAAAAACCTTCTTGTTAAGTTTTTCATTTCAATCTGTTTTTTAGAAAACTGCATAAGAAAGGGGTGCACCGGTCCTGGAGGTACTGCAATACCAGGTCGATGCGTGGAGTGGACAGAGCAAGCTCTTCTTCCATCTCCCTGTTCTAAAAATCCATTTAATATATGGTCCCCAGATAGGGGACGTATCAGATATTAAACTGATAAGAACAGATACTACACTTGATCTTAGCCAAAAGGCCGAGAAGCGATAACCCAATTATCGTCTTTTCCGAGCGAGCGGCGTCCAGGGCGACGTCAATCGCTCGCAGAGATCTGCTGCCTCCCGTCTGGCTCCCTGCTGTTTGCCCAGAGCCACTAATCCTCAGACTTTCACACCTAGCTATGCCTGAGGCCTACTTCCTCCTTCCTATAGCCCATGGTCTAAACACGCCCAGACACCTGTCCATTTAGCACCTTCGGGGTCAAGGCCAGTTTGCTCGTCAATCCAAACTTTAAGCAAGCAAGGCCAAATACAGATTACAAACACATGTATCCATCAGGTGCTCATCGGTGTGCCTAACGAGGGCTAGGATTTGCATAGAGCCGCCTCCTGTTCACGTGGACAAAGGAACCCACTAGAGGGAGACACAGGCCAGAAAATCCCTCGACTGTCGGAGTACTAGCCGACTCATTGACTACAGAGAGGGAAGTAGAGAAAAGTCAAGCCGTTCAACAGGACTCTGCATTGTCGTAGCTTCGACTTGTACGTAGGCTTCATATCGGGCCTTCACACACTCTGCGTGTATTATCTGGCTGTCTTGTCGAAATTCTGGCCCTTGCTATCTATATGTTTGTAAGAAAAGGGTGGTGGACTGAAATAAACTTTGCAAAAATACAAAAATGACATGAGAAAAGAAACACAAATTAAAAGAATAGATATTGTCAGTCTGCTGAAAAGCTGCCATTGCAGCAGCATATGCATTGTGCTGAAAAGGATGGAAGCATGGAAACACAGACCAAGAAACTGACACAAATCAAGAAAAACACAAACACACAGGGGTTAAATACCAGTTTATTGCAAAACAAAAAAAAAAAAAAAGGACTGCGAACAACTCAACGAGAAAGAACACAAGCAAACAACATTGCAAGCAAAAGACAGAAAAACCTTCTTGTTAAGTTTTTCATTTCAATCTGTTTTTTAGAAAACTGCATAAGAAAGGGGTGCACCGGTCCTGGAGGTACTGCAATACCAGGTCGATGCGTGGAGTGGACAGAGCAAGCTCTTCTTCCATCTCCCTGTTCTAAAAATCCATTTAATATATGGTCCCCAGATAGGGGACGTATCAGATATTAAACTGATAAGAACAGATACTACACTTGATCTTAGCCAAAAGGCCGAGAAGCGATAACCCAATTATCGTCTTTTCCGAGCGAGCGGCGTCCAGGGCGACGTCAATCGCTCGCAGAGATCTGCTGCCTCCCGTCTGGCTCCCTGCTGTTTGCCCAGAGCCACTAATCCTCAGACTTTCACACCTAGCTATGCCTGAGGCCTACTTCCTCCTTCCTATAGCCCATGGTCTAAACACGCCCAGACACCTGTCCATTTAGCACCTTCGGGGTCAAGGCCAGTTTGCTCGTCAATCCAAACTTTAAGCAAGCAAGGCCAAATACAGATTACAAACACATGTATCCATCAGGTGCTCATCGGTGTGCCATAACGAGGGCTAGGATTTGCATAGAGCCGCCTCCTGTTCACGTGGACAAAGGAACCCACTAGAGGGAGACACAGGCCAGAAAATCCCTCGACTGTCGGAGTACTAGCCGACTCATTGACTACAGAGAGGGAAGTAGAGAAAAGTCAAGCCGTTCAACAGGACTCTGCATTGTCGTAGCTTCGACTTGTACGTAGGCTTCATATCGGGCCTTCACACACTCTGCGTGTATTATCTGGCTGTCTTGTCGAAATTCTGGCCCTTGCTATCTATATGTTTGTAAGAAAAGGGTGGTGGACTGAAATAAACTTTGCAAAAATACAAAAATGACATGAGAAAAGAAACACAAATTAAAAGAATAGATATTGTCAGTCTGCTGAAAAGCTGCCATTGCAGCAGCATATGCATTGTGCTGAAAAGGATGGAAGCATGGAAACACAGACCAAGAAACTGACACAAATCAAGAAAAACACAAACACACAGGGGTTAAATACCAGTTTATTGCAAAACAAAAAAAAAAAAAAAAGGACTGCGAACAACTCAACGAGAAAGAACACAAGCAAACAACATTGCAAGCAAAAGACAGAAAAACCTTCTTGTTAAGTTTTTCATTTCAATCTGTTTTTTAGAAAACTGCATAAGAAAGGGGTGCACCGGTCCTGGAGGTACTGCAATACCAGGTCGATGCGTGGAGTGGACAGAGCAAGCTCTTCTTCCATCTCCCTGTTCTAAAAATCCATTTAATATATGGTCCCCAGATAGGGGACGTATCAGATATTAAACTGATAAGAACAGATACTACACTTGATCTTAGCCAAAAGGCCGAGAAGCGATAACCCAATTATCGTCTTTTCCGAGCGAGCGGCGTCCAGGGCGACGTCAATCGCTCGCAGAGATCTGCTGCCTCCCGTCTGGCTCCCTGCTGTTTGCCCAGAGCCACTAATCCTCAGACTTTCACACCTAGCTATGCCTGAGGCCTACTTCCTCCTTCCTATAGCCCATGGTCTAAACACGCCCAGACACCTGTCCATTTAGCACCTTCGGGGTCAAGGCCAGTTTGCTCGTCAATCCAAACTTTAAGCAAGCAAGGCCAAATACAGATTACAAACACATGTATCCATCAGGTGCTCATCGGTGTGCCTAACGAGGGCTAGGATTTGCATAGAGCCGCCTCCTGTTCACGTGGACAAAGGAACCCACTAGAGGGAGACACAGGCCAGAAAATCCCTCGACTGTCGGAGTACTAGCCGACTCATTGACTACAGAGAGGGAAGTAGAGAAAAGTCAAGCCGTTCAACAGGACTCTGCATTGTCGTAGCTTCGACTTGTACGTAGGCTTCATATCGGGCCTTCACACACTCTGCGTGTATTATCTGGCTGTCTTGTCGAAATTCTGGCCCTTGCTATCTATATGTTTGTAAGAAAAGGGTGGTGGACTGAAATAAACTTTGCAAAAATACAAAAATGACATGAGAAAAGAAACACAAATTAAAAGAATAGATATTGTCAGTCTGCTGAAAAGCTGCCATTGCAGCAGCATATGCATTGTGCTGAAAAGGATGGAAGCATGGAAACACAGACCAAGAAACTGACACAAATCAAGAAAAACACAAACACACAGGGGTTAAATACCAGTTTATTGCAAAACAAAAAAAAAAAAAAAAGGACTGCGAACAACTCAACGAGAAAGAACACAAGCAAACAACATTGCAAGCAAAAGACAGAAAAACCTTCTTGTTAAGTTTTTCATTTCAATCTGTTTTTTAGAAAACTGCATAAGAAAGGGGTGCACCGGTCCTGGAGGTACTGCAATACCAGGTCGATGCGTGGAGTGGACAGAGCAAGCTCTTCTTCCATCTCCCTGTTCTAAAAATCCATTTAATATATGGTCCCCAGATAGGGGACGTATCAGATATTAAACTGATAAGAACAGATACTACACTTGATCTTAGCCAAAAGGCCGAGAAGCGATAACCCAATTATCGTCTTTTCCGAGCGAGCGGCGTCCAGGGCGACGTCAATCGCTCGCAGAGATCTGCTGCCTCCCGTCTGGCTCCCTGCTGTTTGCCCAGAGCCACTAATCCTCAGACTTTCACACCTAGCTATGCCTGAGGCCTACTTCCTCCTTCCTATAGCCCATGGTCTAAACACGCCCAGACACCTGTCCATTTAGCACCTTCGGGGTCAAGGCCAGTTTGCTCGTCAATCCAAACTTTAAGCAAGCAAGGCCAAATACAGATTACAAACACATGTATCCATCAGGTGCTCATCGGTGTGCCTAACGAGGGCTAGGATTTGCATAGAGCCGCCTCCTGTTCACGTGGACAAAGGAACCCACTAGAGGGAGACACAGGCCAGAAAATCCCTCGACTGTCGGAGTACTAGCCGACTCATTGACTACAGAGAGGGAAGTAGAGAAAAGTCAAGCCGTTCAACAGGACTCTGCATTGTCGTAGCTTCGACTTGTACGTAGGCTTCATATCGGGCCTTCACACACTCTGCGTGTATTATCTGGCTGTCTTGTCGAAATTCTGGCCCTTGCTATCTATATGTTTGTAAGAAAAGGGTGGTGGACTGAAATAAACTTTGCAAAAATACAAAAATGACATGAGAAAAGAAACACAAATTAAAAGAATAGATATTGTCAGTCTGCTGAAAAGCTGCCATTGCAGCAGCATATGCATTGTGCTGAAAAGGATGGAAGCATGGAAACACAGACCAAGAAACTGACACAAATCAAGAAAAACACAAACACACAGGGGTTAAATACCAGTTTATTGCAAAACAAAAAAAAAAAAAAAGGACTGCGAACAACTCAACGAGAAAGAACACAAGCAAACAACATTGCAAGCAAAAGACAGAAAAACCTTCTTGTTAAGTTTTTCATTTCAATCTGTTTTTTAGAAAACTGCATAAGAAAGGGGTGCACCGGTCCTGGAGGTACTGCAATACCAGGTCGATGCGTGGAGTGGACAGAGCAAGCTCTTCTTCCATCTCCCTGTTCTAAAAATCCATTTAATATATGGTCCCCAGATAGGGGACGTATCAGATATTAAACTGATAAGAACAGATACTACACTTGATCTTAGCCAAAAGGCCGAGAAGCGATAACCCAATTATCGTCTTTTCCGAGCGAGCGGCGTCCAGGGCGACGTCAATCGCTCGCAGAGATCTGCTGCCTCCCGTCTGGCTCCCTGCTGTTTGCCCAGAGCCACTAATCCTCAGACTTTCACACCTAGCTATGCCTGAGGCCTACTTCCTCCTTCCTATAGCCCATGGTCTAAACACGCCCAGACACCTGTCCATTTAGCACCTTCGGGGTCAAGGCCAGTTTGCTCGTCAATCCAAACTTTAAGCAAGCAAGGCCAAATACAGATTACAAACACATGTATCCATCAGGTGCTCATCGGTGTGCCTAACGAGGGCTAGGATTTGCATAGAGCCGCCTCCTGTTCACGTGGACAAAGGAACCCACTAGAGGGAGACACAGGCCAGAAAATCCCTCGACTGTCGGAGTACTAGCCGACTCATTGACTACAGAGAGGGAAGTAGAGAAAAGTCAAGCCGTTCAACAGGACT
>NW_028119134.1:0-21032 GCF_965119305.1 Pelophylax lessonae | reverse complement strand
CAGCTGACCGTTCTTCTCTCTCAGCAGGGAACGATTGCAGGTGTCAGGCTTGCTGCAGGCGCGCGACCGACGTAGCCCTACGTCGGTTTGCCTGGGCGAGCCACACTGCCGCAGTAAATACACGGCGTGTGGTCAGCAACCGGGTAAATAGGGTGTGTTTAACATCACTTTAAAGACCAACTCTAGGAAACCTGAAAATTCTTGCTAAAATTAGGGGACAGTGAAAGCAATTTCACTTACCTGTTTTTTTGTTCCCCTGACAGATGGCGCTCTGACAGTAGAATGACCCTCAGTGTCCTCATGGCCAACGTAGAGCTATGGACCCTGCATCAGTCTTTAGTATGTCGGAGGACGTAGGCTACATTCACACCTCAGGCTGGCCATATATTATGCAATTTTCTTTCCTTCAACAACGGGCTATAGCCAGCAGCAGTGATCGCACTAAAATAAAACTGACAGGCTGGTTGTGCTGAAGTCGATCGATAGATAGATCAACCTCAGTATAACCAGCTTGCCCATGGATGAATCGAAATTCGACTGGTGCCTGCTGAACTGGCTGAATTTCATAGTTACATAGATAATCTGGTTGAAAAAGACACTTGTCCATCCAGTTCAACCAATATAAATAAAAAAATAATAATAATAGAAATTATTTTGATTCGTCTATGGCCGGCTTAAGGAACACACACCTTATAATGTTTTTTTTTTTTTTTAATTGTCCCTCAATGTATAACTATTATCAATCATGTCGTCTAAGAATGTAGGTCCACGTCAATCACAATGTTTGACGGCTGCCAACCCGCATAAACTCACACCTGACTGATCCAGACGCTTTCTGCGTGTCGCGTGACGTCTCTGGTAATCCCCACTGATAAAGTAAACAAAGGGGTGTGGTCACCCTGTGATGTCAGTGACCAAATATGGACATGGCCATATAAATGTAGTCAGGTGCCGGCTATCATAGTATGAATACAGTGGACATGACCTCATTGCTGCAGTCTGCTCCTGTTTCCCTCTAGTTCTGCACTTAGATTGTTTGCATCACATTTCTGAGCCAAGAAGCAAAGGACTGTGGGATTTGTAGTCCTGTGTTCAGCCATAACTGGACTCCTGAGTCTCTCACAAGCTGCTAAGGGCGATTATGGGAGAGGCTATTTAATCACTTGCGGCAGGTTGGCCCTGTCCCGCGAAATGACATAGCTGTACGTCGTTTTGCGGGACCGCTAGTGGGGGCGCGCACACGCCAGTTGACTACAGAGGGAGCCAAGCAGTGGGTCCGGTGGCTGCGATGTCCACTAGGCACCCGCGATCGTTTCCCATGGAGACAGAGCGGCGGTCTGCCGTTGTAAACACAGCAGACCGCTGTTCTGTCAATAATGAACACAGGGATCCTGTGTTCCTCTTATTTAGGAACACAGGTCTCTGTGGTTATTCAGCAAGCCCATCCCACACACAGTTAGAAAGCACCCCCTAGGGACACATTTAACCCTCTGATCGCCCCTGGTGTTAACCCCTTCCCTGCCAGTGTCATTAGTACAGTAACAGTACATATTTTTAGCACTGATTACTGTAGTAATGTCACAGGTCCCCCCAAAAGTGTAAAAAATGTCAGTTAGGGGTCCGATCTGTCTGCCGCAATTCTGCTACAAATCGCTGAACGCAGCCATTACTAGCAAAAAAAAAAAAAATAATAAAAATGACATAAATCTTTGCCCTGGTTTGTAGACACAATAACTTTTGTGCAAGCCAATCAATATACTCGTATTGGGATTTTTTTTTTTTTACCAAAAATATGAAGCAGATGACATATTGGCCTAAAATGATAAAAGAAAAAGGGGATTTTTACATTTTTTTGTATTGGGAATGTTTTATAGCAGAATGCAAAAAATATAGTTTTTTTTTTTCAGAATTGTCGCTCTTTTTTTGTTTATAGCGCAAAAAATTTAAATTACAGAGGTGATCAAATACCACCAAAAGAAAACTATTTGTGGGGTAAAAAAAGCACATCAATGTTATTTGGGTACATCGTCACACAAAAGTATAACAGCCCGGAGTATGAATTTTTATAATCTTTATGACTGCAGAAGTATAAGGGTTAAAGCCAGAACTGAACATTAAGTTTAACCACTTGCCGACTGCCTAACGACTATTTACGTCGGCAGTCAGCCCCTCACAGGCAAAGTGACGTAGGGGTATGTCACTAGCCTATGAGGCTCTAGGGAGCAAGCGTGCGCCGCCGGAGGCGCGTTCCCGCTCGCTCACGGACCCCCCCGCGTGTGTGAGTGGCGGACCCGATGTCCGCCGGTCACTCGCGATCGTCGGTTACACCGGGAGAAAGGCAGGTGGCTAATGTAAACAAAGCCGCCTGTCATTCTCCCCTGTGTAACAGCAGAGATCATACAGTCCTGCTATGTAGGACCGTAGATCTCTGCTGTTACATGAAAAGCCACATCCAATCAGTTAGAAGCATGCCCCTAGGGACACACTTAACCCCTCCTTCTCCAATAAAGTTAACCCCTTCCCTGCCAGTGTCATTTTTACAGTAACAGTGCATATGTATAGCACTGATTACTGTAGTAATGTCACGGGTACCCCCAAAAGTGTCAAAAATGTCAGTCAAGGGTCCGATCTGTCCGCCGCAATGTCGCAGTCGTGCAAAAAAAAAAAAAAAAAAACGACAAAAATCTTTCCCTTAGTTAGTAAACGCAATAACTTTTGCGCAAACCAATCAAAATACGCTTTTTGTGATTTTTTTTTTACCAAACATATGTAGCAGAAAACAAATTGGCCAAAAATGTTAAAACTTTTTGATTTTTACATTTTTTGGGGGGGGGGGGGGAAATTTCATATAAAAAAATGTGAAAAATATTGTTATTTTTGCAAAATTGTCGCTCTTTTTTTGTTTATAGCGCATGATCAAAAAAAAAAAAAAAAAAAAATCGCACAGGTGATCAAAAACCACAGAAAGAAAGCTCTGTTTGTGGGAAAAAAAGGATGTAAATTTCATTTCGGTACAGCGTCGTACGACCGCGCAATTGTCCGTTAAAGTCACGCAGTGCCGAATCGCAAAATAGGCCCTGGTCAGGAAGGGGGTAAAATCTTCCGGGGCTTAAGTGGTTAAGGCCCCTTTCACACCATCAAGTCTGCCTGTCAGTTTTTCAGGCAGACCCAATCAGACCACCCATTGTTCTCTATGGGGCAGCGGATGTCAGTGGACATGTGTCTGGTGACACCCGCCAGGCATCTGATCCGATAAAGCTCCCTAAAAATAGACATATGGCGATACATTAGCCATCCGTCCAGCGGATTGGATGACAATCAGATGGAAATGGACATGCAGTCCATTTCCATCTGACAGCCAAATAGAGGAGAGCGAGCTTTGTCCGTTTACGCCAAAAACAAAAAAAGGATGGCGCAAACGCCTAGTGTATTACCTTTAACACCATAAAAGATTTATTGGAAATGCCAAAAACATACCTATAAACATGAGAAGATAAAAAGCATATCAGTCACAACTCCAGCATTGGGGAAATGAGATCACTGCAGTTGGAAAGCTGACGCGTTTCGGGAGACATGCTCCCTTTCTTAGAGCCCATGTGTCTGTGTACACTCTGCATAGTGGAGTGGACATGGACCTGTCATCCGCCCGCTCAGAAGGGATCAGTGGAGAGATCTCCCGCTGGGCAGGTGGATTCCGCTTGGACAGATCCGCTCCATCTGAAAGGGGCCTTAACCAGCTAAATATGTTTGAGGTGCATTAAAACAAAAGATGTGGAAGGGCTTACCCTTTGTTTTCTTTACAAAGAAGCCACAGCCTGAGAAGAAAGGCTGGTCCTCTGCCAGCATGCTGGGAAGAAGAAGGAGCCTTGCTCTCTGTGTGGAAGCGGTGCTCTCTCTGAAAAGGTCTAACTTACCCCCTACTTAACTAGAGCTCTCCCTATGGATTGGAGAGCTCCAACTCTGGCTCAGCAGGGAGTGTGTGGGACCTCTGCAGAAAGTCCACTGCTTTCACACAGACAGCAAGGGTCCTTCTCTACAGCATGCTGGTAGCGGGCAGGATTGCCATATAGACTGTGACTGCTTTATAAATAAAATTAACTGTAAGCAGCCCCTCCCCTTCCATTGCAAGCTTAAAATGCTTGTCATGTCTAGGGGGTAGAGGAGTTTAATTAGCCTTTACACACTGGGATGTAAAAAATAAATGTAGCTTCTACAAAATGCCATGCAAAATGAAGGCCTTTTTTATTTTCAATCTTTATTTATTTATGTATTACATCCAGAAATAAAACAAACAAAAAAAAATGAACATTCATAGGGAAAAAAAAAAAAATGGTGCAACATTTGTCGTGAACCACAAATATTCAAACAGCTTCACAGTTAAACTATTATCCAGTATGCTGAAGAAAATAAAGCTCCAAGTTGCTTTAATGAAAAGGTCATGACCAGGTGGGGACAGCCCAACCCCGACCCCGCCGCTTAACTGTAAATGTGGCAGCGGGGCCTGTGGCCCCCGACCAAGATGACTGGCCAATAAATGTGCCCACAAAGTCGCCATGAAGGGGCTGCCCCATTGAGGTGCGGGTCAAACCGCGTCAGGTATTGGAAGCATACATATTGATAAACCACCCTCAAATGAAGGCCTTTTTTAAGCTTCTTGATAGTGATAACTAGGTTCACTCCCCTGACCATTATATATTTGTTATAATGGAATATTTTCTGCTATTCTCAGAGGTCAGTAAGTCACCTTGCCACCACTGGAGTTCTTAGATGCCGCTATTGTGAAAGATCCCGCAATGATGTGCTGTTAAAAAACAAAGAATAATTAAGTGTTATAATGATGTAGCACCTTCCTAAATAGGTGCTAGGAAAACACATTTGTGGCTCTGTTCTGCTTCTCAGGAGAGCCAGATCTGTTAGTTTAGGTGCGCTAATCAATCAAATTGTGTAAAAGTTCAAATGAAATCACATGAATGATATCAAACATGAAAGAAGGGTCTGGAATAAAACCGACCAAATGTGCTTAAGGGTCATACAAAACAGTGAATAAAATAAAAAACTGCTGGTACAAATAACATTGATACACAAATATTGCCGTGAATTCACCAGTGAATATCAAAAAATTTGGGTGACAACACAAATGAAATTGTGACAGAAACAGTCCCAAATAATATACAAAATGAAATCCAATTGACAATGTCCGTGATGAGACCGCTGAGTTAAGATGTGGAAGCCAAGTGAATAGTGTTCAGTATCCCACCACCAGCATAGCTTCTTACCAGAAAGATGAATAATAAGGGCATGTAAATGAGAAGATCCACTCCAGAGAACACACACCAAAAGCAAGCAAAAGGGATATCCACTAATGCCTCCCGGGTGAGGTGGGAGGAGGTAAGCCTCTTACCAGATTTAAATATGTGTAGGGCTGTAATCAAACGAACACTCCTCTCCTTACTAGAATGTGACAATGGATGGATCCCTGATGGGTAATCGCTGCTCTTGTCCTCAATAAAAATGGGGAAAGAAGAGGGACCGCCAATAGTGCATTATCATAGATACCATTTATTGAAGAGTAAAATTGCACTTACATGCATGAAGACAATACACGCTTTCGGTCACCCTTGCGGGATTACAGATGACAGCAGTCGCCTGCAGTGCGGACCGCTGTATTACGCTGTGAGTGATGACGCGGCGCCTCCTCTCTCTAGAGGCACATGGAGAGGAGTGACGCTTGCAAGAACCCTGTGACAGGTATCCAGCCATATAAATAGTTAAGTAAGGAAAGGCACTCTCATTTAAACACTAAGTACTAAGACACAAAATTCATATAAATCCCAAAAATGTGTCCCATTTCTCTCAAAGTGGCCCTCTTACAATACCAAAGCTTTAAAAACGAAAAACAAACACAAGGGCGCACTGGCCTAGTGCATTATCCTCTACAAAGATTTGTTCAAATAAAAGGTATAAAAATACTCACAAACGAGTTCTTGGTAAAAGCACATCAAATAGATACTTTGTCATCCGCATCAAGATCAAAGGCCAAACCCCTGAAGCTGGAAAGGCTTACGCGTTTCGAGGCTTAGCCTCTTCCTCAGAGCCTTCACGTTCCAGTAGTTTTAAAAATTGCTTTTATTTTGTTTTCATTTATTTTATTCTGCAACTTTCATTAACATAACTCCCATTGATCCTGCCATGAAGGCGCTTATTTGGACCTGTTATAGGGTGATAACATCCCTGTATACTGCAATATCAGTGTCACATGCTCCCCTGGTAGAGACTACAAGTGGTGGTGCCCACACACTTTGTGCAGGTATGCTCCACTGTTGCCAGTAGGGATGCCTGGGTCAGGAAAATGCCTGGATCAGGAAATGGGCTTAAAAAGCCTGTGATTGGCCCAGAAACATTAGGAAAAGCTGATTGGATTGACTAGGGGGTCCAGAGGCCAATCATTAGTGAATACGCCCCCCAGTATATAACCTAGCCCCGCCAAATCTCTAGCACAGTAATACAGGGGCTGTGGAATAGAGTGCAAGCATTAGTGTTACTCCTGCTGTTCTTTTAGTGTGAGGAAAGGTATATGCAGTGTAGTTAGTGTTCTGTATAACATTATAGTTAGATTTAATAATTTCGTTTCTGTAGGGACAGTAAAAGTGTTAGGGTGACCGTAGTGACCAGACCCTGCCATACCAAGGTGACCCTAATGAAGTTTAGCTGACTTAGCCTGCCATACCAAGGTGACCGTAATGAAGTTTAGCTGACTTAGCCTGCTGCCATACCAGGGTGACCGAACTCAGGGTGACCATAATGTAGTTTAGGGTGAACTGACTCTGCTATGCCAGGGTGACCGAACTCAGGGTGACCGTAATGTAGTTTAGAGTGAACTGACTCTACTATGCCAGGGTGACCAAACTCTTCCATGCCAAGGTGACCGTAATGTACTTTAGGGTAAATTGACTCTGCTATGCCAAGGTGACCGTAATGTAGATATATATATGGAATCAAAAGACACCATTTTGAAGCCCTAAAACCCAATAAATGCCCCTAAAAAGTGCCTAGGGTTCTGGGTCATGCAGCTTGTTTAAATGACACTTTCATTAGGATTTAGGTTTTCCCTGCCCACAGCTTGCTTAACCACTTGCCGACCGCCCGCCGCATATATACTGCGGCAGGCAGGCTCAGCTGCGCGAATCGCCGTACCTGTACAGCAATTTGTGGGAGAACTCCTGGGGGAAGAGCACGTGTCCCCGCCTCCTTGCATCGGCCCCCACTACGCAGCAGGGATGCCAATCCACGAGGCCGGCGGCTGCGATTGCTGCTGTGCACCCGCGATCGCTCCCCGCTGAGAGAGAACACTGGTCAGCTGTTGTAAACACAGCAGACCGTTCTTCTCTCTGAAATGATCACAGAGCGCCTGTGATCCTCCTATATAGGATCACAGGTCTCTGAGTTCATTTCACAAGTCCCTCCCCCATACAGTTAGAAAACACTCACCTAGGCTCACACTTAACCCTTTGATCGCCCCTGGGTTAGCCCCTTCCCTGCTAGTGTCATTAGTACAGTAACAGTGCATATTTTTAGCACCGATTACTGTAGTAATGTCACTGGTCCCCCCAAAAGTGTCAAAAATGTCAGTTAGGGGTCCGATCTGTCCATCGCAATGTGGCAGTCCCGCTAAAAATCGCCGCCATTACTAGTAAAAAAAAAAAAGAATGACATAAATCTTTCCCCTAGTTTGTAGACTCGATAACTTTTGCGCAAACTAATCAAAATGCACTTATTGGGATTTTTTTTACCAAAAATATGTAACAGAATACAAATTGGCCTAAAATGATGAAAAAAAATAGATTTTTACATTTTGGGGGGGGGGGGGGATGTTATATAGCAGAAAATGAAAAACTGAATTTTTGTAAAATCTTACCTGTAAAATTCCTTTCTCTGAGTCCTCCGACAGTCGCCGCCTCTTCATATTCGTCACCATTGGGGTTATTGACCTTTGCTCCGTAGGAGTAGCTAGGCAACAGAATATGTTAATATCAAAGCTCTTAGCATATCCCCCCCCTAGGGGGTGGTCCCCTCAGTCAATACCCTCCTGCTTCCTGCATTCCTACCTCAGTTTCAGTAGCATAGCAGTAGAGTACATAAACAAACCCCAAAAGAGGGGCGGGGGCGGCGACTGTCGGAGGACTCAGAGAAAGGAATTTTACAGGTAAGATTTTACAAAAATTCAGTTTTCTCTTACGTCCTCCGACAGTCGCCGCCTCTTCATATTCGTCACTATTGGGGACGTCCCAAAGCAGTGTAGACCTGAGGGGTGGGAAAAAAACGCAGCCGCGCCTAAGGCAACGCAGTACCCACATCAGAAAAAAAGGAACCTTACCAAAGGAAGGAAACCAACTGGGCAACAGGAAAAAAACTTGCTCAACAGGAGCAACAACCCAGGAAGAACAAGTAACCTAGGGATAAAAACATCCCAACAGCCAAGGACCCAAAAATAAGGGACCCTAAGGCACTGCCGCACTAAGAACCTTGCGGCCAAAGGAAGCATCTGCCGATGCCTGAACATCCACTTTGTAGAATTTTGAGAAGGTGTGAACGGACGACCAAGTCGCCGCCTTACACACCTGGGCCACAGAAGCTCGATGATGACAGGCCCAAGACCTACTCAGAGATCTGGTAGAGTGCGCCTTCACAGGCATGGGGGGGAACTTTCCCCTTCAAAGCATAGGCCTGTTCAATGGTCTGTCTGATCCATTTGGCGATGGTAGAAGCCGACGCCGCCAGGCCCTTCCGAGGTCCCTCTGGAAGGACAAATAGAAAATCCGTTTTGCGAAAAGACTCAGTCGACGACAGATAAACCCTGATCGCCCGAACAACATCCAAGGAGTGCAAAGCCACCTCCTTTGGATGTTTAGGCTTCGCGCAAAGCGAAGGCAAGACAATGTCCTCATTAAGGTGAAATTCCGAAATCCTTTTCGGAAGAAAAGACGGGTTAGGTCGCAAGACCACCTTATCCAAATGAACCACCAAATACGGAAATCTGCAAGACAAAGCTGCCAGCTCTGACACTCTGCGAGCCGAAGTGATCGCCACCAAAAAAGCGACCTTCTTGGACAACATAGACAACGAGATCTCCCTGATCCTTTCAAAAGGAGCATGTTGCAACACGGACAGAACAAGGTTCAAGTCCCATGGAGGCAAAGGCTCCCTCCTAGGAGGGACCAGATGTCGCACCCCTTGAACAAAAGTGCTAACCAAGGAATTAGACACCACAGGGCGTTGAAAGAGAACGGCCAGCGCAGAAATCTGACCCTTAATCGTGGCCAACGCCAAACGCTGGTCCACGCCCGTTTGAAGGAAAGCCAACACTCTTGATACCGAATACGAGCGAGGGGAATACCCCCTGGACTCACACCAGGCAAAATAGGCCTTCCAAGTACGGTAGTAAACCTTCCCCGAAAGAGGTCTTTCTAGCCTTGATCAAAGTGTGAATGACCTCAGGGGAGAGACCCCTATCCTTCAGGACCTCGCTTTCAACAGCCAGGCCGTCAAAGCCAGCGACTGTAAAGCAGGATGTAATATCGGCCCTTGAGACAGGAGATCTTCTCGAAGAGGCAGACGCCACGGAGCGTCGATCGCCAGATTCACGAGATCTGCGTACCAAGACCGGCGAGGCCTGTCTGGCGCCACCAGAATCACCGTGTGCGGTTCCGAGGCTAACCTGCGAAGGAACCTGGACAGCAGCTGAATCGGTGGAAAGGCATACCTCAGACGATACTGATGCCAGGGAGCCACTAACGCGTCTGCTCGAGGATCGCGCGTCCTTGCCACGAACCTTTCCAACTTGTAGTTTAGACGAGACGTGAACAGGTCCACATCTGGCGAACCCCACTTCGCGCACAACATCTGGAAGACATCCGGGTGAAGGGACCATTCCCCCTGGTCCAGGGTCTGGCGACTCAGATAATCCGCCTGCCAGTTCTCCACCCCCGGAATGTGAACTGCCGTTATCGCCGGGACGTGTGTCTCGGCCCAAGACAGAATGTCGGCCACTTCCCGAGCCGCGCGGGCACTCCTGGTGCCCCCTTGGTGGTTGATGTAGGCCACCGCAGTGGCATTGTCTGTCTGCACCCGAACCGGACGGCCCTGCAGTCTGTCCGTCCAACGCCGAAGGCAGAGATTTATCGCTCGCAATTCCAGAATGTTGATCGGAAGGGAGGATTCCTCCTCCGACCAAGTTCCCTGGGCGGACAGAACGCCCAGAACACCACCCCAGCCCGACAGGCTGGCATCCGTGGTGATCACCGTCCACGAGAAAGGGCGAAAAGACTTGCCCCCCGACACCGCCGGGGACTGCAGCCACCACAGAAGATCCCTTCTGGTGCGATGGCTCAATGAAACCTGGAGATCCAGAGATTGCGGTCGCCCGTCCCACCTGGACAGAATCTCCGCTTGGAGACCCCGCGTGTGAAACTGGGCGAAGGGAATCGCCTCGAAATCCGAGACCATCAACCCCAGACACCTCATACACGTCCGGAGGGACGAGCACTGACGGTCCCTGAGGGACCTGACTTCTTCCTGAAGCGTCCTGAGCTTGTCTTCCGGCAGGAAGACCTTCGCCTGAACAGAGTCCAGGATCATTCCCAGGTAGGGAAGACGAACCGACGGACACAGCATCGACTTCGGAAAATTTATCGTCCAACCAAACTCCTCTAGAGTCTGCATCGTGACGGACAGGTCTTTCACCAGACCCTGACTGGTCGCAGACCGAACCAGAATGTCGTCCAGATACCCCAGGACAGAGATGCCCTGAGCTCTCAACAAAGCCAGAACCGGCGCAAGCACCTTGGTGAACACCCGCGGAGCCGAAGCGAGACCAAAGGGTAACGCCACGAACTGGTAGTGATCCTCCGCAATGGCGAATCGAAGGTACCTCTGGTGACCCTCGAAAATGGGGATATGAAGATACACATCCTTCAGATCGATGGTCGCCATGAATTCCCCCGGAACCAGGGCAGCCACCACCGAGCGCAGGGATTCCATGCGGAACTTGCGAACCCGCACAAAGCGGTTCAGAGCTTTCAAGTCCAGAATTGGACGTACCTTGCCCTCCTTTCTGGGCACAGTGAACAGATTTGAATAAAACCCCCGGAACCTGTCCCGAAGAGGCACCGGAACCACCACGCCCTGGGCCCGCAAGTCCCGCACCGCCAGGTGCAGATCCTGCAAGCGCTCCGGAGACAGCTGAAGATTCGAGGGAAAAAATCTGCTCGCCGGCCGAGAGAGAAACTCGATCTTGTATCCAGATCGAACAATTTCCTGAACCCACCTGTCCCGAACGCGGGCCAGCCAGGGTTGAAGAAAACCGAGCAAACGTCCCCCCACCCCAGAACTGGGTGAGGGCGCCCCTTCAGGCCGCATTGTTATGGGCAGTGGACCCGGACTGGCCCGACTTCTGCTTACCTGCCCACGGCTTCTTCTGGGAGCCTTGGCCTTTGAAGGGCTTGCCCTTATAGTACGACCGAAAGGCACGAAAGGACCCCTGAGAGGGTCTAAATGAGGTAGTCTTCTTACCACGAACAACTTTAGACTTGCGAGTCTGGGGTAAGAGCGTGCTCTTACCCCCGGTAATTCCCTTTATCAGAGTATCCAAAGAATCGCCAAAAAGGCGAGATCCCGCATAGGGCAAATTAGCTAAAGTCTTGCGAGAAGCTTGGTCAACAGACCAACACTTTAGCCATATCAGACGGCGTGTCAACACCGCCACACTTTGGACGCACGCAGCCAAAGGGACTAAATCCAAGTCTGCATCACACAAATACATGACACCCTGATGAATTTGATCCACCATAGCCAAAGTTGTCGGCGGGGCAGAGTCAGCCACCAGGATGCGCCTGAGCACCTGCATCCAATCCGTGACAGCCTGGGCTGCCATAAGGGAAGCAAAAATAGGTTTCAGCATGGAACCAGTAACCGTACAAGTATGACGGGCAAGAGATTCTAATCTCCTGTCCGTGGGGTCCCGGAACACCGGGGTATCCTCCGCCGGAATCGCAGTAGACTTATTCAAAATAGCCACCGCGTGATCCACCTGAGGTGGTACACACCAACGCTCATCAGTAGCGGGCGTAAAGGGGTAACGCAGCTTGAACCTACTCGGCACAGCAAAAGGCTTCTATAAATTGCGCCATTGCTCATCAACAGCGTGCTGAAATTCCGCAGAGCAAGGAAAAAACCTGCGATGTTTTGCGTTTCCCCTGCGTCCCATAAGAGGACAGCAAAGCAGGACATGGTTCCTCCACCAAATGCAGCGTGTGCTTGATAGAAGCAACCAACTCATCCATGAGTGCAAGCTCTTCAGACGAGCCAGGGGGGGAATTATCAACCCTTTCTACCTCAGCCTCCCCCTCAGACCCCACAAGGTCTAGAGATGAATGGGACCCTGAGAAGGGTCCACCAGCCATAGCAGCCCCATCGCCCTCTGAATCAGAGGAAATTGACACTCTGGGCCGTTTTGTGGATCGATCAGCCACAAGCATCTGCACCTGAGCAGCTAGGTTTGCCACAATAGCAGCCAAATCAGCCCCCTCGGGGGAAGCAGCAGCCCCTTGGCCCCCCCACCAGGGTGGGAGGAAACTTGCTTTCCTGAGAATCCATGCCCCAGTGTTTTAGGAAAAAAAGGAGTACTGCCCCTTTAAGATCGCGGCGAGCGTAGCCCACCGCACCCACCGAACACACTGACCCCCACAGGGAGAAGAATACTAGGCAAGGAATACAGGAATATGGAAAGGTAAAACCTGGAGAGATCACACAGGCTGCTGCACCGATCGCTGTCCCAGAGCAAAAGGAAGTGATGCAAGACTGACCGCCCCTATAAAGCCTATGTAAGGCTACACAAACATGGCCGCCGGCAGGGGATTTCACAGGTAGATAGAGAACAGCGCTGACATGTGGCCTGAGCGATCGCCGCGCTTACCACACAGGACCGGCCACCTAAGCTTGCTGCAAAAAAATGGCGGACCGCAGCAGCGGTCGCCGCACAGTATGCCCAAAACATGTCTCACAAGCATGTCCCACACAGCATACCGCATGTCTCACAGATAACACAGCCTGTCACACAGAGCAGAGCAGGAGAGCCCCCCCCCCCCTTGCAGCCCACAGAAAGGCAGCTATACCTGACAGGGAGCTCAACATATTACACAGACATGCAGGGTCCCACAGTCCCAGACTGACACCCAAAATAGACAGGTCCCCACACAGAATACGCTTACCATCCGGATGACGTGGGGATCAAACCGCTGCACTAAGGACAGGGAGAGTAGCAGCCAGGATGCAGTGGAACTGCGGTGCGAAACCGCAAATGGCGTCCGGTTAGGTAGCCACCTCACCGCAGCATCCCTGCAGCAAACAGGGATGGGTCGTTCAATATGCCAGGGAAACCTGAGCTGAACGCTCGATGGCAGGCTGGGAAGCCACTGGCCCTGAGAACCCTGAGGATCCTGGAAAGCCAGCCCGAGACCCAGCACCGCACGATCATCTTCATCCGAAGAACTAACTAATGCTGAAAAATAACAGCTAAGTAAAAGAAAGAGAGAAATACTTGAAATTAAATTCAAAAAAAAGGATAGAAGGCTGAGACTGAAAAGCCCCAGCACAGGAACCCAGCTAACTCCTAAGCTAGGCAAATTGAAACTGAGGTAGGAATGCAGGAAGCAGGAGGGTATTGACTGAGGGGACCACCCCCTAGGGGTGGGATATGCTAAAAGCTTTGATATTAACATATTCTGTTGCCTAGCTACTCCTACGGAGCAAAGGTCAATAACCCCAATAGTGACGAATATGAAGAGGCAGCGACTGTCGGAGGACGTAAGAGAAAATAGTTTTTTTTTTCCCAGAATTATCGCTCTTTTTTTGTTTATAGCGCAAAAAAAAAAAAAAAAAATCGCACAGGTGATCAAATACCACCAAAAGAAATCTCAATTTGTGGGAAAAATAGGACATTGATTTTATTAAGGTACACGACTGCGCAATTGTCCGGTAAAATAACGCAGTGGTGAATTACAGAAAATGGCCTGGTCATTAAGGGGGAAATCCTTTCCGATCCAAAAGTGGTTAAAGCCTTACCAATGCATAATAAAAGCCTGCTATACAGTCTGCTGTGCTGTCTGGCAGAGGTGTATGAACCCCAACTGTTAAAAAACATTTAGGAGAAGTAATGAGAACATTTGATACTTGATAGTTACTTTCTATATATCTCTATATTGAAACTACCAACATCCAGGCGATAGTTACTTTCTATATATCTCTATATTGAAACTACCAACATTCAGGCGCTAAGAGGATGTAATTGAGGGTGTGAAGCCGAAGAAAGGTCACTAACCCAGCTGCTCAGACTATTCCACATGAAGTTGTGGAATGACAATCCAAAAGAAACACACAACTCAGAGCGCTATATGAAAAATGACCACAAGATGGTGCTATAATGTATCGCTATGACAGTTCTCTGTGGTAAGATCTCATAAATAAATCATATGTTCAAATAATTCAAAAATAAATAAAATGTTAATTTCAAATTCAAAGACGACATCATGAGCCTTGTAGGGTAAAATATTTTACAACGGTAAGCTTGTGTAAGCCTGTATGATGTGGGAAGAGCATAAGATGTTGCATACCAGCCCATGGAGGTGGAGGAAACCCAGGAGGACTGTTGTATGATTCAATCGATGATATGCCCAGGGGAACTTAAGGGGGGCTTCAGGGGGGGTTCCCACCAATGGATGGATAAGGGGAGCAGTGGCCTACAAAGCGCTGGAGATGTCACAGCGGGCTTGAAGCGACCAATTAGGAACTGCTGGAGAGTTGGGAGGATGCCACACCCACTGGACCAAAACAAGGCCTGGATGGCATGCTACCAGGTTACCCTCATAGGTGGGGTTTCCTCCACCTCCATGGGCTGGTATGCAATTTCTTATGCTCTTCCCGCATCATACAGGCTTACACAAGCTTACAGTTTTAAATGATTTTACCCTACAAGGCTTATGATGCCGTCTTAGAATTCTAATAAACATTTAATTTAATCTTGGATTATTTGAACATATGATTGATTTGTGAGATCTTACCACAGACAACTGTCATATCGATACATTACAGCACCATCTTGTGGTCATTTTCCATATAGCGCTCTGGTTTGTGTTTCTTTTAGATATCTCTATATTGCCCAACTATAAGAGAGAATGATGAATGACTACAATGGGATCATTTGAGAAAAAATATCCATGTGTGGCTGTCTTCCAGCTTGCTATACACATACTGGCTGGGCAGAAATACAAATACTGTGGCAGGTGAACCCATTCATGTTTTTGTATTTTACAAGTGTATTTAGCTGGTTGAGAAAAAAATTAAACTAGTGCGCTCGGTAATTAAATGGAATAGAAATCAACACATCCAATAAAAAATGTTGAAAAAAAACAAAAAATATACAGGTGAAAAATAAATGTGCAACACCTCAAAAGTAAAGGGTGATGACATGCATTATAATAACATATAATATAAGGTGAATAGTTCCAAAAATAATTAAATGTGACACGGGAATCTTCACTGAAGTGTTCCATATATTATATATATCCTTTCTTAAAGGTCAGCAGGTTCAGACATCCCATGTAGCACAACGTGACCCAAACAATGCAGTGTGATGGCTCCTTACCGACTTCCCAGCGAAAATTAGCATATAAGTCTACATCAAATCACTGGAAAAAGGTCCACGAGCCACAGTGTCGTCCCAACACTCAATGTGACACCACGTGTTAACAAAATAAACGTGCCTCTTACCAAATAACCATAAAGGAAAGCTTGGAATAAAGAGACCACAGTGGGACCGCAGAGATGGATGAAGGTGGGTTAAGCTGTTACTATCCACACAGGCGGCCTCGCAGGGGCTCTCTCATATAAACAGATGCTGCTCCCATACAGTAAACCTCATAGGCGCTGGGTAATAGACTACAGCACTGTGCCATTAACAGCTAAACCCACCTTCATCCATCTCTGCGGTCCCACTGTGGTTCCTTTATGGGAATCATTATTCCAAGCTTTTGTTTATAAATAGATATATACATATATAAAACTCCAAAGTGACTGTGCACTGTGTGCAAAACTGCAAATTAACTATATCAGTCCTTCATGCATATATCGTGACTAATCACAAGTGAGTCAATAATGTTCAATTGACTTAAAAAGTGTTCTTATGCTTGATAGGTGACAATACTTGGTGTAAACTTCTGTGGGATAATCCAAAAAAGTGCTCTTTGTGCTTGAAGAGGTTGTAAACCCATACAACTTTTTTTTTTTTTTGCAACCTGAAAGAGAAACACATAATGAGCTAGTATGCACAGCATACTAGCCTATTATGAAATACTTACCTTAGAATGAGCCCCGCCGTGCCGCCCGCTTACCTGTATGACGGGCGACATGTCCAATATCTGATTGGCCGGATGCCGCGGTGACGTCACTCCCACGCACGTGCGTGGGAGCCGACAGTCACGGCACCAGCGGCCGTTCCTTCAGAGCGCATGCGCCAGTGATGTCACTGGCTGCATGTAAGGTAAATATCTCCTAAACGGTACATGTTTTGGAGATATTTACAGTACCTATAGGTATTCCTTAATATAGGCTTACCTATAGGTAAAAGTGTCAGAGGAGGGTTTACTTCCTCTTTAATAAAGTGACCATGAACAACACTTGATATAAGCTCCAGTGGGATTAGTGCATCTATGTTGCCTCCACCGCAATCACAGCCCACTTACCAGATGACCCCTTGAGTACCAGATGACATACTGAAGTATGTACTGTGACATACTGAAACAGAGCATGATCCCCTCCTATCGGAGACTGGGCCGCAGGGCAGTATTCCAACATGATAATGACCCCAAACACACCTCCAAGATGACCACTGCCTTGCTAAAGAAGCTGAGGGTAAAAGTGATGGACTGGCCAAGCATTTCTCTAGACCTAAACCCTATTGAGCATCTGTGGGACATCCTCAACTCGAAGGTGGAGGAGCACAAGGTCTCTAACATCCACCACCTCCGTGATGTCGTCATAAAGGAGTGGAAAAGGACTCCAGTGGCAACCTGTGAAGTTCTAGTGAACTCCATGCCCAAAAGGGTTAAGGCAGTGCTTGAAAATATTGGTGGCTACACAAAATATTGACACTTTGGGCCCAATTTGGATATTTTGACTTAGGGGTGTACTCCCTTTTGTTGCCAGCGGTTTAGACATTAATGGCTGTGTGTTGAGTTATTTTGAGGGGACAGCAAATTTACACTGTTATACAAGCTGTACACTCAATACTTTACATTGTAGCAAAGTGTTATTTCTTCAGTGTTGTCACATAAAAAGATATAATAAAATATTAAAAAAAATGTGAGGGGTGTACTCACTTTTGTGAGATACTTAATATATTAATATACACACACACAGGGCAAAAACAAAAAAACAGAAAATTGAATTGGAATGACGTGTGATGACGAAACCAGGACATGTGTATGTGTATACCTGATACGCATTGGGAAGGACAAAGGACAAAATTGTTCAACAGATCAAGTATGCTATAGATGACGGTTATGATTGGTGATTTATCCTTGACCACTTACGGACCGCCCACTGTGTATTTACGAAGCTACTTTGATGTTAATTACCGGGGTTATGGCAATGTACATGGTAATCTCTGTACATTGCAAGGATTTTAACAAACATTGTTGCAGATTTCTAACGTTTTTTTGTTCTGAAGAAATCATTGTTTGTTCTTCTGTGCCTCTGTGATGAGTGGGTCAAATGGGAGTGGTTTCATAATTATCTGTCAGCTGTGGCAGCTGCAGGGCTCTAATGAGGAAATCCGCTGGACCTGCATCCCTTTAGACATGTTCCTATTGGGAGTATCTCACCAAAAATGAAATTTTGTTGCAGGGGATGCCAGAAATCTGACTTGTATCTTATGCATACTTCTGGGAAAATTGGTGAGCCAATCACACATTTCTTTTTCTGGGGTGTGGTCAGTACACAATCTGTGTACAAAACAGCTTCAGGGAGCCATATTGCATTGCATTTTCAGAAGATTGCAGATTGAAAAGGAAAAGTCATTTTTAATAACATTCAATTACAATATGAATGTGTCACAGTTGTATACGCTATATTGTTTTTTCTTTATTTGCTATTTTATTCCCCCCACGAAAGTGCAGTTACCCTTTAAGGGAGGGCTCCTTTCTCGACCAGCCCTGCCAAAAGGGGGCTACAAGGGCAAGAAAGGAGTTTAAAAAAAAAAATACGTCAAGTTCTTCCACCTCCGATTCGCTCACCCTTGTCTTTATGGACCTTGCTTTGTGCACTGATGCGCAGTCATGTTGGAACAGGAAGGGGCCATCCCCAAACTGTTGCCACAAATTTGGAAGCATGAAATTGTCCAAAATGTCTTGGTATGCTGACGTCTTGAGTTCCATTCACTTGAACTAAAAGACCAAACTTACCCCTAAAAACAACCCCACACCATAATCCCCCCCCCCCCTCCACCAAATTATTTAGACCAGTGCACAATCAAGGTCCATAAAGGCATGGATGAGAGAGTTTGGGGTGGAGGAACTTGACTGGCGTACACAGAGTCCTGGTCTCAACCCAAAGGGACACCTTTGGGATGAATTAGAGACTGTAAGGCAGGCCTTCTTGTCCAACATCAGTGCCTGACCTCACAAATGCGCTTCTGGAAGAATGGTCAAACATTCCCATAGACACACTCGGACTACTAAACCTTGTGGAGAGTCTTCCCAGAAGAGTTGAAACTGTTATAGCTGCAAAGGGTGGGCCAACTCCATATTGAACCCTACTTACTAAGATTGGGATGACATTAAAGTTCATGTGCATGTAAAGGATGTGCGTGTAAAGGCAGGCGTCCCAATACTTTGGTGATATAGTGTATGTCAACCATGACTGTCTGACAGGATTGGACTCACCTTAGCAACACTGTTATTCATATAATCTCTACCCTGGTCTTCTATCATTTTCTTTGCACGGTAGACATGAATACCCTAAGACAGAAGGTAGAGTGTTAGAGTCACAGTACTGTGCAAAAGTTATAGGCAAGTGTGACGAAATGCTGTATTAAGTAAGAACGCTTTAAAAAAATATACAGTATATTTTCAAATCTTTCTTTTTATCAATTTACAAAATTAAAACGTAAGAGAACAGAAGAAAAATCTAAATCAAATCAATATTTGATGTGACTACCTTTTGGTGTCAAACCAGCATTAACCACTTTACCACCGGAGGATTTTGCTGTCTTACGTCCTGGCCACTTTTTGCGATTCGGCTCCGTGCGACTTTAGCGGACAATTGCGCGGTCGTGCGACGCCGTACCCAAACAAGATTTACGTCTTTTTTTTCCCACAAACAGAGCTTTCTTTTGGTGGTATTTGATCACCTCTGCGATTTTTACTTTTTGCGCTATAAACAAAAAAAGAGCGTAAATTTTTAAAAAAACAATACTTTTCACATTTTTTTCATATGAAATCCCCCCCCCCCCCCAAAAAAAAAAATGTAAAAATCAAAATTGTTTTAAATTTTTGGCCAATTTGTTTTCTGCTACCTATGTTTGGTAAAAAAAAAAAAAATCACAATAAGTGTATTTTGATTGGTTTGCGCAAAAGTTATTGCGTTTACTAACTAAGGGAAAGATTTCTGTCATTTTTGGTGTTTTTTTTTTTAACGAGTAATGGCGGCGATCTGCGATTTTTTTTGCGGGACTGCGATATTGCGGCGGACAGATCGGACCCTTGACTGACATTGACACTTTTGGGGGTACCAGTGACATTACTACAGTAATCAGTGCTATAAATATGCACTGTTACTGTAAAAATGACACTGGCAGGGAAGGGGTTGACACTGAGGGTGATCAAAGGAGTTAATGTATGCCTAAAAGTGATTGAACGGGGGGGGGGGGGGAAGGGCTCTGTGATAGGTACAGAGAGATCGGGGTTTCAGCTTAGCTGAAACTCCTGATCTCTCCCTGCCTGTCTGACAGAAGACTCGCCTGCTTAGTTTACATAAGCACGCGGGTCTTCTATCAGTTTCTCAGACGACTGCGGGAGGCCAGCGGTAATTGCCGCCGCTCCTCCCATGGCCCACCTTCCGCTGTGTCTAAACACCTCATGCCTCGGCCTCGTGCACAAAATCACATAGACCTATGTGATTTTGCGCAGCCGAGCCGCCCTGCCCCAGTAATACTGCCGCAGTAATACTGCAGTTGCTGGTCAGCAAGAGGTTAAAGACCCCCCAGCATTGGTGTCAGTGGATGAAATAAAGACCCCCAGCATTGGTGTCAGTGGACTCATTAAAACCTGCAGCACGGATGACATTGAACGCATTAAAACTCCCAGCATTGATGTCAGTGGACGCATTAAAACCCCCAGCATTGATGTCAGTGGACGCAATAAAAACCCCGAGCATTGATGTCAGTGGACGCAATAAAATCCCCCCCATCATTGATGTCAGTGGACGCAAACCCCCCCCCATCATTGATGTTAGTGGACGCAATAAAACCCCCCAGCATTGATGTCAGTGGACACATTAAAGATGCCCAGCATTAATGTCAGTGGATGCATTTATAGACCCCCAGCATTGATGTTAGTGGACGCATTACATCACCCCCCCATCATTGATGTCAGTGGACGTATTTATAGACCCCCCAGCATTGGTGTCAGTGGACGCAAAAAAGATCCCCACCATTGATCATCAGTGCATACATTAAAACTCCCCGGTATCGGTGCCGGCTGACGCATTAAAAACCTGGTCAAGAAGCCATATAAGGTCATATGTATAGCTTATACCTTTCTGATGTAAGGCTTGAGGAATGCAGGATGACCAAGCCCACCCTTCCCCTTAAAAGGTGAAATCACTGTCCAAACAATGGATAAGCGAGCCCTTTCTCCTCAGGAATGTGAATGTCATATTGTTTCTTACAAGGGTGTTGGCCAGGGGTGGTCTTTTCCATTTAC
>NW_028119135.1:0-21077 GCF_965119305.1 Pelophylax lessonae | reverse complement strand
GCTGTGAATCATTTACAGGCAGAAATCCTTTTCTCTTCCTTCACACACAGGCCTACCTTAGTTACCAACATTCACTTTGAAAAAAAGTGAACATGCACTTTTTAAAATGTACTTTGTAAGGTGAAACGCACCTGTTCCACTAGTAAATCAACCCCAATACATCATGGGGTTAAATTACAACTGGAGTGTGCAAAATCTAGTGCAGCTCTGCACAGAAATCAGCTTAGTTTTTTTTTTTTTTTTATCAAAGCTTAATTGAACAAGCTGAAGTTAGAATCTGATTGGCTACCATGCACAGTTGCATCAGATTTTGCACTCTGTAGTTTTAGTAAATGCTCAAACAAAGGAAGGAAGTTTTCAGCTATACAAAGAATCGATAGGACAAAGTATTAATTCATACAGTAAGGCCCCTATCACACAGGCGTTCCGTATGTCTGTATATCACCCCATCCGTTTGCGGGTGATATACGGACATAATGCATGTCAATGGGATTGCGGATGTCAGTGGATGATCATCCGCTGACATCCGATTTGCGTCCTTTCAGTTCTGTTCCATTTTTTTTTCCGTTTAAAAAAACGGAAAGGACGCAAAATCGGATGTCAGCGTTGTCATCCGCAATCCCCATAGACATACATTATATCCGTATATCATCCGCAAATGGATGGGATGATATGCGGACATATGGACCGGATGACACAAGTGTCGTCCGTGTAAAAAAAAAAAAAAAGTGCCACAGCGGACTAAATAAACTGAGTGGCCGTGTGAAAGAAGCCTAAAGCACTTCAGTGCACAAATATGCATTATTTTTATTTACATATTACACTACTCTGCTTTTTTCCTGGGGTTTGCATTTGTAAAATATGCATTTCGCATTTCACACACACACAAAAAAATATAGGTTGTTACTTTGCAAAATGGTACAGAACTATTATTAAAAAAAAAAAAAAAGAACAAAGAAAAAAAACACCACATACATAAGGGGGTGTCACTGGATTTTTCTTTTTAATACAAGTGAGGTTATCCAAAATTATTTTTGTACATAGCATTCTTTAATAGACATTGTTCTTGCTATAAATTCTTTACCATTTTATGTGACTGAGCAATTTATTGCATAGGTCGTTGTACATGTAATTTTTATGCCTGATTAACCTTTCTCAAAAACCTTAATATAATACATATACTTTTATATAAAAACACACACACACACACATGTGTTAAAATACCAGAAATGGCACAAAGTTTAACACATAAAAGCAGTGTATCTTTTCCCCCCTCCCTTTTTGCTTTCTGAATTAAAACAAACCCATGAACAATAATGAAAGGGTTTTTCAGTTTCCATACATTAAGTTATAACTGTAGAAAAACTATAGTTAAAATGTGAGGAGTAGGAGAGACAATTATAAAAAAAAAAAAAAAAAACTCCATTATTACACACATATTTAGATACACACACTGATTATTCAATGAAATTTTCAAATTAATATTTACTAATATTGCCATTAAAAAGTTTGACATAAGAATAGGTAAACTTACCATTAAATATAGAAGAAAGTTATTTTTTCATTGAGCTTGGTAGGCCATTAACAAGCACTTCATGCTGCCAGATCACTTGAATGAATCCAGTTCTAGTGCAAGACAGCAAATAGTGCAGCTGTTATAGGTTTTCGAACATGAATGGGAAGGAGGAGGTAATCTGGGCGGGAGCTCTGCTCAGGTGTCTGAACTTGGAACACTTTGATAAAGAGGGAGTGCAAAAGGCACTTGCGTGGATATACTTTCAGGAAGCAGACCTAAATTAACTTGAGAGACAGGTGTGATTGTGATTATAACCTAGTCAGATATACAGTACCACAGTGTCAAACAGCATGGCACAAATTCACTAACAAAATATATTCAGAAACATATTATTGAACTATGTATCGTTAAAAAGAAATTCAATTCAATTGCACAATCAACAAACAATTCATCACTTAATTTGATATATATTTTTTCCTTGGGTTTCCTTTTTAGTTCCATTTTTTTGATTGTTAATTAACATTCAACAGATATTTTTGTATGGAATAATAAGGGCAAACTACAAATCGATAAATTTTTTGCTATATTGTAACATTAATATTACATTTTTTCGTTTTCATCTTTATTTGTACACATTATTTAGGTTTTGAGCTGTTTGATTGTCTTGTTTTCCTCTTTGGTTGAAGGAATCTGAGATTATTTGTCTTTTAATATATGGTATAAAGGTATTTGACTCGCATTTGCAGACTTTTGTGTATTGATTTGATCCATGTGTGTTCAATTACAATGAAGTGTTGTTAGCTGACACTCTGCCTACAAATGCTAGTCCATCATCGATACTCCATTGTGTGGTTATGAGTAAGCGATTATCTATATCGTGAAACGCATCAACCTGGCATGTCTCTCAATGCACTGTCTGTATGGATTCATTTATGAGGAATAAAAGACATCTTTGATTTCATATTTTTCCGAGTGCGGTCCAACTTTCTTTGTTTGAAAAAGAAATTCAAGCCAAGTTTTGGATAAAGAAGTGAAGGGTTAGGGAGCTTGTGTTTGTTTCCCCATTGTGCAATTCACTTTAACCTTCTGTCCCAGGGATGGAAAGTAGGAGAATTTCAACAGTTGAAACCTCAACAGGCGATGAGGAGAAATCTCCCAGTTGGTGTGGGATTCCTTGTCCCCCTAAGTTGGCCATAGAGGATCACATTTTCATTCCGGTGTTTATATGAAAATTTAGTAAACTCGTTCATCACAACACTCTTTCTTGACATCATTGAGTTAACTAATTTGATTTGAAAGTCCCTAAAATTTCTTTCAGACCTGCTGTTTGAATGAAATCCCAGAGATAATAAACATATTTCATTACAATAAGTATGTTTTTTTCCCAAAGAAAGTAACATTCACCTTTAAAATTTTGTTTGTTTGACAATAATTTATCATACTATTTCTTCGAGTCTTCTGGTCACTATGGTCAAAAATGAACATCATTTTGAACCCATTATATTAGAAATTTGAAAAAATATTCTAAAAACAATACTCTAAGGCCCCTTTCACACAGGCTTTCCGATCAGGTCCGCCTGTCAGTTTTTCAGGCGGACTTGATCGGATGCTCTATGTACCTCTATTGAGCAGCAGTTGTGTGAGTTTTCACTGACGTTGAACTATAGTGTAGCTATACTTTTCTTTACGTCAAAGGATGTAAAGTAAATTGCTAGATAAAATACACAATTTTATAATTTAATTATTAAATACATTAAAAATAGCTACAGAATGAATACCTTTATCAACCTTTTGTTTGATGACTTATTGGTAGAGGAAGTACTTTTCTCAAGTGGCTTTCTAAACACCAACCAGTGCTATTAGTACTTGGTGGTGCTGCTCCAGGCTGAGGTGTAGTGCCCCATTCGCACTCTACAAGATAGTAGAGATTTCAGCGTAAGAAAAACTCATCCAGTGAGAAATTAACATTTAAACATAAAACCGGCGTTCACCAAAGCTGATGCTAGTGTGGATGTATACATGTGAAATCCTCATTTAATGCCACTCCTCTGGCCATGCCCCCGACATGTTAAGCCCCGGTGGGTGGGATGAAACATGTCAGGGGGTATTGACTGAGGCTTTTTACATGTATACATCCATACTAGGTTTGACTATGGTGAACGAGTTTTATGTTTAACCTGTGATACAGGTGTGCATAGTGGGAAACAAAATTCACTGCACACTGCATAATCCTGATAAACCAAGATGGAATCAATACAAATGAACAAGTGATAGTGACTCATTTTTAAGTTTTAATACAGGTTTTTTTAAGACCTTACAGTGGAAAATATGAAGCTTGTTTGGTCTAAAAATCTCCATCATGGTATTACATAACTTGTAAATACCGATGGAAATAATTCATAATAAAACATTTCCCATCCTCTAGTGCAGGGGTGTCAAACTCAATTTCATCGAGGGCTGCATCAGCATTATGGTTGACGGGTTGTATCTGTAAGACCAAATAAATTTATTCAGGACCGTTTTTCCTCAGAGAATAAGTACAGGAGGCACCCACGCCCCCTGCCTAACCGCATTATAAGGTGGGTTTTGTTAAATTGCGGAGACTCTTAAAGGGGTAATAAATACCATGAGCTCAGGTGTGCGCTATGTACAGAGTGAAGAGTTCAAGGGTGCGCTGTGTTCAGAGTACAGGGTTGAGAAGTGTGCTAAATACAGAGTCCAGGGTTTAGAGGTGTGCCATGCACAGTGTGCAGGGTTCAGCTCTCTTTCACAGGCTGTCCACATCTTATTTCCAGCCCACCTCAGCTCTGAGCTCTGCACAGCTCCCTCCAAAGCCCCATTCTCTTCACCCACGCCCCCAAAGCCTCATCGCATCTCACCCACACAGTGAAGCTCTAGTACTCCCCCGGCGGTGTAGGTGGCTCAACCTCTTTCTCTCACCTGCAAGGAGATTATTGGTCGGTATCTGTGCACTCCAACATTGATGGGAATTACAGTCTATCTTACCATGAGATGCTCTATCCCACACGGCACCCGCATTTCCCAGTCACCACCATGAGTGCAGGGCAGGCAGGGATCTGTGGGAACCACTGAGAAGAAAGCTGTCCTTGTACACAAAGCTTTAGTGTTTACAAGTGACAGTGGTGAGCAGGGAATGGAGGGTGAGAACTTAAAGTAGCATAAAAAAGGCCCGAGTGCGAGGGCAACATAAATTGGCCTTGTGGGCCTTGTGTTTGACATATGTGCTCTAGTGTATGGTGTATACACTCCAAAAAGAAGCACTAGCACTTTGTCCTGTTAGAGCAAACCTTTACTCAAAAAACTTTAAATGGGGGTGTGGTCTGGACATGGCCAAGTGAAGACACATGTTGTGTGAACTCCTGACTTCTCCCTGCCTAGCCCGGCTTGTTTTGCTCTTTTACATTGGGATGTTATCAGCAAAAAGGCACAAGACAAGATAGACTACAACCCATTCCACTAAACCTACAGGGCAAGTCCATCACTTTTTCCCGAGTTCACAGAACTCATCCTCTGACACCAAGATGTCAGAAGGCCCAGGCCCCACAGGCACTGCCTGCATCTCCTAGCCCCTTCACAGCATCTGATTTCCTCCCAGAGACACCAGCAGCCTTCCTCTCAGATATAGCCAATTCCCCACACCATACAGGGATGAACTAATTCTATACAGACATCTGAACGCTTTTACAGGCACTCCCTACTAAAATGGAGATTGAAGCCCCCATTCTCTGGCTGGAGGTTGCACACAGGACATTCAGGTGGTCAAGACAGACATGCAATGGCTCTCCAACAGGGTGAACTCTGGAGAATCTTCACTATCAGCACTGGAACTTGGTGTGGCAGCCCTTGAAAGCTCCCAGGACTCGTATATGGACACAGCCATAAACCTGCAACTACATCTAGAGGACCTGGAGGATCAGAGCAGGCAAAATAACTTGAGGCTCAGGGGTTTGCAAGAAGCACGGGCATGGAAAAACCTGCAGGAGACAGTCACTGCCATCTTCCACAAGGTTCTGGACTTGTCTCCCCCTACCCCTCTGGAGCTAGATAGGGTCCATGGAGCTTTGGGCCTGAGACCATCTGATCCTAGCAGGCCACGCGAAGTTGTCTGTTACATACAATGCTACACACAAAAGGAGAACATCCTCTACAAGGCATGGGAACATGGCCCAGTGGACTTTGATGGTGCCACTGTCAAGATACTGCCAGATCTTTCTAGAGCAACCTTACAACTCAGAGCCTTGCTTCGCCCGGTCTTGGACCTTGTGCGGCAACTGGGATACACCTATCGATGGGGCTATCCTTTTGGAAGACAACAGCATCCTTTACTCTTTGTACACCAGCCGAACTACCTGCTCTATTCTCCTTCCTAGAGATGAATGCCATACAGGTCTCCAACTGGCTCCTAATCCTCTCCCGCCCACTAGGCCACCCAGGCATGTCCACGAACCGGGGACCATTACAAGCTCGAGGAGGAGGAGAACTGTCATGGTCTTTGCAGGACCCACTTAACCTTCATCTTGGTGTAGGCCTTTGAACAGTTAACTGTATATACGCCATATATATATATACGATTGAGATCTTTCCGATTGATCTGCTACCTTTAACCACTTGCCAACCGCCTCACGACTATTTACTGCGGCAGTCGGCCTTTCCTGGGCAAAGCGACGTAGACCTACGTCGCTTGCCCACGAGCCTGTAGCCGCTCATTCCCTGCCTAGCCAGAGCGAGTGACCGGCGGCTCCGATGTCCGCCGGCCACTCACAATCTTCCACAGGAGAGGGAGAAAGACAGATGGCTGATGTAAACACAGCCATCTGTCATTCTCCCTGATGTAAGCACAGAAGCTATGCGATCCTGCTATGTAGGATCGTATGTCTCTGTGATTACATCACAAGCCATGCCCCCCACAGTTAGAATCACGCCCCTAGGAACATACTTAACCCCTTGATCACCAGTAAAGTTAACCCCTTCCCTGCCAGTGTAATTTTGACAGTAACAGAGCATATTTATAGCACTGATTACTGTAGTAATGTCACTGGTACTCCCAAAAGTGTCAAAAACGTCAGTCAGGGGGTCTGATCTGTCCGCCGCAATATCGCAGTCCCGCAAAAAAAAAATTTCAGATCGCCGCCATTACTAGTAAAAAAAAAAAAAAAACAATAAAAATGACATATATCTTTCCCGTAGTTAGTAAACGCAATAACTTTTGCGCAAACCAATCAAAATATGCTTATTGCGTTTTTTTTTACCAAAAATATGTAGCAGAAAACAAATTGTCCTAAAATGGTAAAAAATTTTGATTTTTACATTTTTGTTGAGAATTTTATATAAAAAAATGTGAAAAATATTGTTATTTTTTCAAAATTGTCGCTCTTTTTTTGTTTATAGCGCAAAAAAAAAAAAATTGCACAGGTAATCAAATGCCACCAAAAGAAAGCTCTGTTTGTGGGAAAAAAAGGACGTCAATTTCATTTGGGTACAGTGTCGCACGACCGCGCAATTGTCCACTAAAGTCACGCAGTGCCGAATCGCAAAATAGGGCCTGGTCTTTGAACAGCCAAATCCTCCGGGGCTAAAGTGGTTAATGAAACCTGTGGAGACAATTTTGCCACTGTCCATAGACACTAGATGTTTCCCCGCTTGGATTATTCAGCAATAACTGCAATTGCCACAGTACATTTTGCAGACTGTCAGCATGGAATAAGAGGGGCTTTGCTCCATAATATTTTCTCTGTTTTTTCACCCCTAATCCATTTACTATGGCTGCTTCTGAATTATTTGATGTCATTTACATGTTTCTGTCTGCAGGATTTCTCCGCTTCAAAGAGGTCTTAGTGCCTTAATATTTTTTACTGTATGTGCTTATGCTAAGTATATACTCATGAAACCATATTATACGTCTCCTGAAGAGACTGCACTTATCATAAGGTTTGACTGTATGCCCTCTACCATTTTATAGATCACTGTGTCTTAGGTGTCTTACATTGTATTCTAAGTGTGCCAAACAAAGACTAGAGAAGGTGTGATGGTTTCCCCACTGTGGGGTGAGAATTCTCTCCCATCTTCCTACCTGGTTATCCACTCAAAGGGGGGGGGGGGTAGACCCCACGCTGCATGGGGGGAAATGTTATATATATATTTTTTTTTTTTTTTTTTGTGCAAACCACACTATCTGTTCAGATGTGACATTGTCCCTTCTTGAATGGTCCCACGCCAACTCCCATAGCAGACAGTGTCTCCATATTTTCCTCCGTAGCCTGGGACCTGTCACTAAAGAGCTGGGATACTACTTCCAAACTATGGACATTCCAGACTGTGACCTCGGAATTATGTGGAAAGACTATAAAGCGGTTATTCGTGGGGTGCTTATCAAGCATGGCTCCAGTATCAAGAAGCAGCGCACGATACAGCTGACTTCTCTTCTACAGGACTTACATGCCCTGGAATCACGCCACAAACATGCCCCGTCACAGTTGTTAGAAAGAGAATTTATGACTCTGCATAAACAATTGAATGATTTACTACATTTCAAAGCTAAAGCAGCTTTTCCAATATGTCGTTTATATGTTACTGTCAAAATTACACTGGCAGGGAAGGTGAAAAGGGGGGAAAGTAGTTGTGGGGGTTTGTTATAGGCCACCAAACCAAAGGGAGGAGGTAGAGTTGGAATTTATGTCAATGTTGGGTAGCGTGGCAAAGCTGGGGCCAGTCATCATATTAGGGGACTTCAACGATCCCGACATTACCCGGGAAGAGGGGACTGCACACTTACCAAAGGCCCGTCTCTTTATGGAAACCTTACAGAACAACTACATGTCTCAGTTGGTGGATTCTCCTACTAGAACGAATGCAGTGTTGGATCTATTAATTACTAATGACCCAGATCTAATCTCAGATGTAGGAGTCCGCGACAACCTGGGTTCTAGCGATCACAGGATGATCACATTTAGCGTAAATCACAACAGAGCAAGGCATGAGAGGAACATAAGAACCCTAAACTTCAGAAGGGCAAACTTTCCCAAATTGTGCTCAATGATAGAGGAAATAAACTGGGACCAAACCCTAGGAACACTGACCACAGAGGAAAAATGGGAATGCTTTAGGAACATATTAAACAAAGGCCTCTCACAGTGCATCAATGGGAAATACATTTAAAATAGCCAAAGCCAAACTTGTCTGGCTTAGCCGTAATGTAAATAAACTTATTAGGGGAAAAAAATGGCCTTCAAGAAATATAAATGGGAGGGGACATTATCGGCTTTCCAGCTATATAAAGAAGAAATGTAAATCCAAAATAAAAAAGGCTAAAATCAACTTCGGGAGACAAATAGCGGAGGATAGTAAAAAGAACCCTAAGAAATTCTTTAAATATATCAACAGCAAAAAAAACGAGGTCAGAGCATGTTGTGCACATAATTAACGATGATGGGAGGATGGTTACAGAGGACACGGATAAGGCCGACCCGTGATGTCATAAAACTGCGCTACATCGGATCGGCATGTGCGTACCAAGCTGGAATGCACGTAAGCCAGAAGTGTGGTCGCGCACCGGAAGTGATATAAAAGCTGCTCAGGGTTCTTTTACTTCATTACATTGGACTCTACTCCCTGTTGGATGTGAATGCCAGTGTTTCTTTCTTTTCCCTTTTTACTGGCCCTTATAACCCTTCACTTCATCATAAGGTAAATATGTCACAGGTTACATCCATAAATTCATGTCCCCCCTTTTTTCGTTTTTTATTATTCTTTTGACTATTTATTTTAGTATATTATATATTTGCTGATTACAGAGTGTCCTTTCTGCACATACATGCCTGTGCCGCTGCCGTCCCTTATCTTACATCAATATTCCTAGGTAATCCCTAGGGGTTCTGAGTCGGGGTGGTTCAACGCCTCTCATCTTCTCTCTGCATCAATGCAAACTGTATTGACATTTATATGCATAATGTATATGCACTTGTACAAAGTTTATATTGATTCTTGAACACTGTACCATCTACTTTTGGATAATATTCTACCTTGTAGTCATTTTCTTTACTTATTTCACATTCTGTTAATGTGTTTTTTTTTGTTTCTCATCTATATTTGAATCTTAATAAAAACTATTGATTGAAAAAAAAAAGATTCCTAGGTAATCATTCCTTTCTATATGGCTTATATGTCAATGAGCTTTTTGCCCACCTATCTTATACATACTATTTTATTACCTAGTATTCCATACTGGTGTGCAGGGGTCCTATTACTGCCCTCTATACCTGTCGTGAACCATGTGCAACTTTGCACCTTAAGAGGTTGGTCTATCTGAATAAATTACAATTACCATACATGGTTGTATTCCTCACTAAGTCCCTTTCTATGTCAAATGCATGTTACTAATTACTGTTATGTCTTTCTTATTAAGAAGATGTGTATCCGTCTGTGGTCCTGATGAAGCTTGCCGCGAAACACGTTGACCTTTATCCAGACTAATCTCCTGTTGAACAACTTTATATCATAACATGTATTGTATATTGACAATGACTCTACCCCATGTTGTGTATACTATGAATCTTCATTGAGGGCATTATCCCCTCAATCTTTTTACCTTTCGTTGTTTGTTTATACCATTGTTTTAAGAATGAATTAATAAAATGAAATTTTTATTCAGTTTACTGACTATCCAATGATGTGCCCCTAAAGTTTGCATTATAGGTCAGCATTTGATAGACCCCCCCCTTTTTTCTTGTACTTTCCCTTCGGATTATGGCACGCCTGGGTCAGCTCTCGTCCTTTTTCTCTTAGAGGAGAAGAGATTTAACCACAGGCTACGCAGGGGGTTCTTTACTGTAAGGGCTACAAGACTGTGGAATTCCCTGCCACAAATGGTAGTAACTGTGGGGAGTATGGCTATTTTTAAAAGACTCTTGAACGTACATCTCAAGGATCGAAACATTCAGGGGTATGAGAAATTAATAAGTTCACACATACCTACACAGGTTGAACTGGATGGACTATTGTCTTTATTTAACCTCACCTACTATGTAACTATGTAACTTTATGTATCTATTACTGTGAGAGAAGCATTAGAAGGCCCCCATCACGCTAGACGAACTTCAAATTGCAGTGGGGGAGACCAAGGCAGGTAAAGCTCCAGGACCTGCTGGCCTCACTATACAGTATTATAAAACCCTGTTACCCTCTCTTGGTCAGTTTATGGTCAATATGTTTAATGTGCTCGGGAATGTTCCTTTCTAAGGAAAACTTACAGCCCCACATATCAGTAATCCCCAAAGAGGGTAAGGATCCCACATCTTGTGGCAGTTACAAACCAATATCCTTATTAAATATTGACCTAAACTGTTTACCAAAATATTAGCGACTAGAATCCAGCAGCATCTACCACATCTAGTCCACTTGGACCAAGTTGGCTTAGTGCCGTCTTGTGAAGCACGGGACAACACATTCAAAATTCTCAATCTGTTACATGTAGCTAACACAACCCACACTCCATGTATATTCTTGGGAACTGATGCCGAAAAGGCTTTTGACCAGGTGAACTCTCCTCTTATGTTCTCGGTCCTACGGTACATAGGACTTGGAGATATTATGCTGAATTGGATCACTAAGATCTATTAAAAACGTACTGCACAGGTCAAAGCTAATGGTGTCCTATTTGAACATTACTCAATCACAAATGGGATGAGACAGGGGGGCCCCCTATCACCCCTCCTCTTTGCCTTGTCACTAGAACCCTTCTTATATAAAATATGTTTACATCCGGACATTACAGGCATTGAAATTCGGGGGACTCAACAGAAAGTGTCAGCATACGCTGACGACATGTTGTTCTCCCTTACAAATCCCTCAGTTTCGCTATCGAATCTCCTTCGCAAATTTGAAATATATGGTGCATTGTCCAATTTAAAAATTAATTTCACCCGAAGCGATGGGTGTAGGTATACCACAACCAAGGCTTCAACATTTGCGTTCAAGATTTAAACTAAAATGGAGAGACTCTGCGCTGAAATACTTGTGAACATTCGTCCCCCCCAAATTCTCACAAATTTTCAACCTCAATTTTCCTCCACTTTTAAAAATAGTCCGTGCTCTACTAGACAAATGTCATACTGGCCTTCACTCGTGGTTTGGCCGTTGCAATATTAATAAAATGAGCATCCTTCCTAAATGTTTATACTTATTTCAGGACCTGCCAATATTCATCCCCCTTCGTTACTTCAGACAATTACTCATTGACTTCATATGGGCTCACAAATGACCTCGACATCAAAAACTTTCACTCCTCAAATGACATGGGGGACATTATTTTCACAAACACTATCAAGCAACACACCTAGGTAAGCTCAGGGCTTTTTTTCAGTAGGAGCTCGGGGGAACGCAGTTCCGGCACCTCCAGGACTTAATGTATGTATTGGTAAGGGGTGCTGGGGTGTGCTGCAGGGCCTGTTGATGCTGACTTCTGGGGGATCTATTGTCACTGAAGGGGATATATTTTTTGCAGGGGGGGCTGTTGTTGCTGAGGAGAATCATTATTGCTGGCAGGACTCTATTGTTGCTAGGGGTGGGTCTTATTTTGCTGGGGAGTCATTTTTTGCTGCAAGGGATCTACTGATGAGGGAGTGGCCTATTGTTGCTTGCTGCTGAAAGATCTATTGTTGTTGAGGGAGGGGGTGGTAATTTGTTGTAGGTGGTCCATTGTTGCTGGGGGATCTAGTGTTGCTGGGGGTCTATTGATGCTGGCTACGAGGAGATCTGTTGTTGCCGCAGGGGATCTATTGTTGTTGGGGAGGAGGGTATTTTGTTGTGGGTAGTCCATTTTTCCTGGCTCCAGGGGATGTATTTTACTGCTTTTCTTGTTATCATTACCAACTTCTAAACAAATTAGTTAGTACCACAAATGTTACATGCTTCTGTATTCTCCTAAAGGGGTGGTCTTGGGAGGTGGGTAGGGGGCGGAGACAAGGGTGACTTGGAAAGGGGGAGTTCCTGTACCTATTCTCTGAGAAAGAAAACCCTGGGTAAGCTTATAGACTGGTGTCGCGATCATGATACCAAACTATGGCCTGGTTTGGAACAAGCTCAAAGTGACTTGCCTCTCCATAGGGCACCCTGGTGCTACCATTCATTGCCAGGTTCTATGAAATACAACCCCCTCATAGGCCCCACAACACAAATTTGCATGCAACTTTTCACTCAAACCTCCCTTTCCTCTTCACACTCACCATTATTCCCAATTCTGAGGAACTCACATTTCACACCGGGTTACCAGGATACATTTTTCTAGCTATACTTGATTTAGGTTGATGTCAGGACTCTCATTTCTTGTTGTCAGATGGCTGGCCATCGATTGCTGTCCTTACGAATCCTTCAAGTCCCTTTCACTTGGGTTTCTAGAGAGCACTCCAACTTTGTCGCTTCTTACAATCCCTACCATCCCCGAATAACTACTGTAAACAACTTACTACTCTCGAGGAGTACTGCTCTAGTAATGGCATACTACCGCACCTACTCTCTGCTACTTATAGACAGCTGATCACACCTCTAGAAGCTTATCAACCATGTTGTCTAGTCAAATGGAGCAAGAGCTAAATTGTGCTTTCACCTCAGCTCAACGAAATCACATCATTCGGTTTACATATAAATCCTCTATATGCACGAACATACATGAAACCAACTTTAAACTTCTGACAGGGTGGTATCGTACACCATCACAGTTTCATAGGTTCTTAGCTATGACCACAGATCACTGTTGGAGATGCCAGGAGGAGCAGGGGGACACTTCTGCACATCTTTTGGTCCTTTCCCAAAATTTTGGAAGGAGGTGAGAGAGATAGCTCAAAAATTCACGGATCATCCGATCCCTGATGATCCAGTCTTTTTTCTTCTCCATGCCTCTAATACCCCAGCTAAAATGTACAAACAAATCTGTTATTCGTCATCTCCTTGACGCTGCCAAAACATGCATTCCTCTTAACTGGAAAAATCCGCAGCCACCGACCATTGGTCTTTGTCTCCAAAAAGTAGAAGAATTAAACAAAATGGAGGATTTTGTTCTCTCTCCGTACTGCACCAACATGAACGTTATTCCAAAACCTGGACACTATGGAATATGTTTGTCTTCTCTAACGAAGGGCAAGCCCTTTTTAGGAATGATACAGCTGATTGAGACCATCTCTGATCACCCTTGGGAGATATAAGAAGTTTTGGCAAAATTACCTGACTACTGTCCATATCATACCTTGTGCTTTTGTTCCTCTTCCCCTCCCCCTCATCTTTCCACCCCCCCTTCCCTTTCCCCCTCTCCCCCTCCCACTTTCCTCCTAATCTCTATCTTTGTTTTAGCCTTCTTTTCTTTTCTTTCTATCTACATGATTCTCTTATACAACATACTCTATTCTGAAAACGTAGAAAATTGTTTCAGACAATTCATGGTGTTCACTATGACTAGCTTTACATCAGACCTTCTCCTCTCATGAGGTGATGAAATGCTCTATTTTAAACTTACAGTGGCCAAACGTGTATTGTGAATAGTATACTTCATTTTTGATAACACCCATTGGGAGGGCGAACCGCAGCGTCTAGCAAGTCAGAGAGCGTGCAACGTAAGACGTTATTTCCTGTCATAGGCACTTCCGGTCGGTGGAACGCACGCTGCGGGAGCAGCATCCGTTGGCCCATATACAAACAGTGCTAGTTTTTACATATTCTTCTAAGTGCAATATATTATTATTTTCTCAATAAATTCATTTTAACGTATTTCACCATGGCGAGATCTATTTTCTTTAATGCATGAGGGGAGATGCAGCCAGCAATACAGCTATAACAGCCCCTGGAGTGTAAGACAGATACAACGTTGGATCACCTGATAACAGCATCTGTATACTAAAGCCCCGTACACACAATCAGATTATCGAACGATCTGTCGTCTGTTTTTTTGTGGCATGCTAGTCTGATGTGGAAAGTGAAGAGGTTATTTTCATACGAATTTTCCCGTACGACAGAATTCTACTTCAGAAGTGATGTCATGTGTTGGATTGCTTTGTATGTGTTCTTTCGTCTCTGAACATACCTAGTCTTGCTCATAAGATTTTTCCCCCGTCAAAATCTGTACTAATGAGACGAAAATCGGATGTGTGTTGACGGAGGACAAAAATTTTATAGCCTGCACATCAGGATTTTGTCAACCGAAAAGTCGGAGTCGGCTGTCGAAACACCATACTAACAGTCCGAAAATCAGCAGATCGGTCGTCGGACGAATTTTCCCTTCCGAATTTCTTATCGTGTGTACGGGCCTTAAGGCTTTGCATACATCTATTTTAGGTGAGTAGGGATACTGAAGGGGGAGCACCAGCACTTTTGCACAGAAGTGAAATACTGGAGCACCTTACAGCACAGTCACTTTATGGATTTTGAGCACTAAATGAAGAACGTTTGTGTAATTCTAATCAATTGGAGGACATTTATTCAACAATTGATTGATTGAATATTTATGGAAGTTTGAGCACTTTCTTCGCACCCAGCACTTTATTTATGGATATATATATTTTTGTGGTATTTATTTGTATTTATTTATATATTGTAAAGCTTTTGCACTGAAGGCAGCGCTGGCCCCTACACTTATACTTAGTTTTTGTTGGCTTATTTTGCATTTTACATACTGTAGTATCATATTACATATTTCTTGACCATTGTCATCATGATATGATGGAATTTGTCTTTTACATAAATAAAAGATTTGAAAAAAAAAAAAAACATAAAACCTTAACTGTTAGAATACAAAAATGAAAATGTAATACATACTGCTGTGTCTCCAGGACAAGAGGTGAGGAGCAATCTCCCCAAAGAGACCAAATAGACTGGCATGGATCTCAGCCATTCTCTACCATATTCAAACTAAGAAAAAAAAGTTTTCACTCTACATGGCCACAGGCCGCCTGCCTTTTGCTGGGCATATTTTTTTTTTTGTTCTGCATACTGAATGGTAAATAGTGCAGATGGCCAAATCTCCTGCTGAAGCTTTTGCTGGTACCAGACTACAGTAGGCACTACCAAACAGTGGCTGCAGTCCCTGTTTAGCTGAGAATTAAGGCCCGTACACACGTACCGATCGTCGGCCGACGGAACGTCCTACAAATGTTCGCGGCTGGTGTGTTTGTTGTTTGTCTGTTGAAAAGTGCTCCAAACTTGCCCAGGACATTTGTCTTCCGACAGAAAATGACGTCACTACGTTCCACGCACGTTCGCCGCTACAAAAGAGGAAGTGAGTGTTTGGCCGTGACCCTTCTGGGCATCTCGCGCTGATTTCGGTAGCATTTGTTTGGTTGACGACATTTCGCTATTTTCCGAGACATCGTTCGAGAATTTATTATGGCGACCGTGAATTCGTCCGTTGCTGTCGTTAGTGTTGGAGTTTTGGCTCTGAGACGACGTACGAGCAATAGGAAGAAGAAGCGGACCTCCTGGACGAAAAATTGGTTGCTTAACCGTGATCAATTTTCTCATATGTCCTTGCTGAGGGAGCTCCAGGAAAATAATCCTGATGACTTCAGGAATTATTTGAGGATGACGGATCCCATCTTTTACCGTCTTCTTGCCCTGGTGTCCCCCTATATTCTGAAGCAGGATACTTGTATGCGGCTTGCAATTACTCCTGAGCAAAGGTTAATTGCGACGTTGAGGTATCTTGCAACAGGGAGAAGCCTGCAGGATCTGAAGTTCACCACAGGCATCTCCCCCCAAGCTCTTGGAGTCATCATCCCTGAGACCTGCTCTGCCATCATCAAGGTCTTGCAGAAGGACTATATCAAGGTATGTTTGATTTTTTACATTACATTACATGTATTACTAGTTTCACCTGAATTATGATGTTTTTGGATGTACAGCAATTGACACAGGCCATTATTTGTAAACTACCCTCTGTCCGCATGCACATAGTAGTAAAGATGTAGATTATCTTTAACCATTTGTAAAATTACCCACTAACCACCCCACCATTCTCTCCTATGTGTCCCTAAACGCATTGCCTGTTAACAGTATTTTGAATTTGGGTCATTTTATTGCTTTCCCTCAAACAATTATTCCTTGGCCAATGTTTTAGTACCTAGTTAATGATTTATCTAAAATACATCAGTCCATCCATTCCCACCTATGATTCTGTATGTTTATGTAATGATGTTAAAACCTTCACTGACCACAAGCCCTAATTGATGTATAAATGCCCAGTTTTACTTACCCATCCCCCCACCCACATGCTAAATCTCAAAGTCAGCATATACCAAAGCTCAAGTTCAGAGGTCTTCAAACTATGGGCCACCAGTTGTTCACGAACTTCAATTTCCATCATGCCTAGTCATGTCTGTGAATGTCAGAGAATTACAAGGCCTCATGGGATGTGTAGTTCTGCAACAGCTGGATGGCCGTAGTTTGTAAATCTCAGCTCTAGCTGGTGAGTATAATGGGCCATACACACTAGAAGATTGTCAGAACAATTTATCCTTCCGATTTACCAAAACCAAATAATATGAGGTCCAACAAACACTTTCAAATCCTATGCAATCTGGTAGGCCCTTGCACTACATAGAAAAGGTAAATCTGCACGAAAAAGTCTTCAGAGAATCTTCTAGTGTGTATGGCCCTTTACAATATAAGAACAATAGGAGGTTGAAAATAAATGTATGTAGATGTTACATCCCCATATCCAAACCTTTGCCTTCCTGTTGTATATTTTTTTAGCAAGTTGCATAAGCATTTAACAGACAACTGTGTGTGTAATTAATAATGTGATGTGCTCAAGCACTAATTTTATTTTTTTTATTTTTTCCCCACAGTTTCCTTCAAACGCAGAGCAATGGCTGGAGATTTCTGATCAATTTCTGGAGAAGTGGAATTTTCCCAATTGTGGGGGTGCTATTGATGGGAAGCACGTCCGCATTGTCCCCCCTCCGAATTCCGGCACATTTTATTATAATTATAAAGGTTTTTTTAGTATAGTCATGCTAGCCATAGTTAATGCAAACTATGAGTTTATTTTTTTGGATATTGGCAAAAATGGCCGCAATTCGGATGGGGGAGTTATTGATCAGACGGAGTTCGCTCGTCGTCTAAAGAACGGCACTCTGAACCTGCCATCCAGGGAGCAAACTGTTGAGGGTATGAGCTTTGTGTTTATCGCAGATGAGGCTTTTGCGCTTGGGGAGCATCTCATGAAGCCCTACCCTCAGAGGAACCTCACCCCAGACCAAAGGATTTACAACTACCGGTTGTCCAGAGCTCGCAGAGTTGTGGAGAATGCCTTCGGGATAATGGCCAACCGGTTCCGGATATTCCTGACGTCCATAAACCTGGCACTGTACAAAGTGGATAATGTGGTCTTGTGTTGCTGCATTTTGCACAACTTCCTACGCAGGAATGCACAAAATTATGTCTTGCAGCAACTGGATACTGACCCTGCTATGCCAGGTACAAGTGGAGAGGCCCAACCTTCTAACCAAGTGGAGTCCATGACGTCAATGGAAGTTGGACGGTCAGCATTGGCATCACACAGGGCCCGTCAGATCCGCCAGGAATATCTGGACTATTTCGTGGGGAGAGGAGCTGTGTCCTGGCAGCAATCACTGTCACACACCCATTAATCTTGTTAAAGATTGGACACACAAGATAAATGTCAGAGATATATTATTTTTCAACACATTAAACAAAAATTGCAATGATTCTGTATTGTGGATTATAATCATTTGGGCACATATGCCAAACACAATTATTTGGGTTAATCATGTGTTATATATGTGTGACTTTGGAAGGGTTAATACATTCATCAGTGTGTTTCTTGACTGTAGTCTCTCACCAGCTGATCCAAAGTGATGATGGCCATGTGTTATTTTTTAGCCAGTGGTGTAAATACAAGGGCCTTCTGCACCCCACAAAATGTACACAAACCCTGTCACATTGAGAACTAGGTCACACCCAAGGTTCATCTAATGTCACCTTACATTGGTGTTCATTGTCCAGAAGTTGCCCATACTATATATTTCATATAATACATTAGGGTATTAACAAAGTACCTACACCTGTTATGTTGTGTTCATTTATGACATCCTTCTCACTGCCCACCAATGTTAGGATATGTCAGTGTTATGTGAAACTTGATCATTGTTCATCTCAAAGTGTTATATATATAGGTAATGGAAAGTGAACTAGAGCAACGAACAAGCAATACACTATAGATTACACTGATCTCCCTACACTGATTGCTACTGGCAATATCAATGCCATATTGAATCCTAGGACTGCTAGTACCTTGAGTGTTGAGTCACACTTATGCGATGCGGGAAGTCTGCGACTTTGCAGCCTTCCAGCATTGCATAAGGGTGACCCGCCACTTACTTTTTCCACAGGATTGTATTCCACAAGTGTTAAGCACTGTGCGATCCAATCCAGATACATCAGAAATAAAGGGTCATGTGCGACTTGTATGCGTGTTCAGTGCGAATGTAGCCATACAAAGTGTATGTCTCAATTCACACTGCACATCTGATGGCATGTAATATCGTAGCGCACTGCTCCTTTATTACATGCGATCAGATGTTCATGCGAAAATCAGCTATACAGTTTGTATGGCTCAATTCGCACTGCACTCGCACAAAAGTCGCACATGATGCATTTATTCAGCCGCATCAGGATAGGATCGCACAATCGTTCAAACTTGTGTGATCCGATCCTGTGTGAAATGTCAGATCGCACTGTGATATGCGTTAAAACTGGGGGTATCTTTAACATTTCATTGACACCTCCAGCAACTCGCATATGGCAGTGACCAAAATGCTTTCATTAACATGTAAATATGGGAATAGGACAGCCATCATACATTTAGTGCTTCTTTACACAGCTTTAGACCTCGACCCCCCAACTAAAGTCTAATAAAGAATTGAACACACATTGTTGAATGTAAAAACGTTTTAGTATCAAACATTCACAGGGTTAGGGTTAGGGTTAGGGTTAGGGTTAGGGTTAGGGTGTTGTAAAGTGCTTTTCCCAAACTTGGGTACACTCTTTAACATCTGAGTGTAATTAAAATGCCCTAAAACATTCTTAAAAAATTGTAACATCAGGAACATCCCAATACAAACATTAAAAACCTAGTAAAATTGTGGCTTAAAATTTGCCAATCATGTCCACAAAATTGCGCATTTTGATTTGTAATGCCGTTGCAGTCTCCTTTATTTGTTCCAGGTCTGCGCAGCATTGGAGAGCCTCACGGGTCAATTTGGCTAATGTGCAACTATGTAAAACATGGTCTGTAAAAATTAAAAATAAATGAGTCAATGTGAATCACCTACATGAGGTCATAATAATAGAGAAACATTTGGTGTCCAGGTAATCTTAAATTCCTCTCGAGTTAATACCTACCCTGTTCTTATGCTCTTTTGCCCTAGGCTCTTCTTCTTCCTCCTGTCCTCCTCCGATGCTGTTGCTGATGATTCTGCCGGTCTCCTGAGCTTACTATATATTCATTAGGGGTGTGAACGCATGATGACGTCATTGTGAGGGCATGGTTGTAATGTATATATATTAAGATGCAGAGACCAGAGACGGGCAGAATGCACGGCAACAGCATTGGAGGAGGACAGGAGGAAGAAGAAGAGCCTAGGGCAAAAGAGCAGACAACATAAGAGCAGAAGATTGGACAGCAGAAGAGTGGAGAGGAGAAGATCCAAAGAGCAGAGTGGAGAAGACCGGATGAAGATATTTAAGAACATTTCATAAACGTCTCCTGTCGTTATTCACATACACTTCCATTTATGTGGTTAATGTGTAGGGGTACTATGTACCCCATACCCATTCACATAGTGATTGGGGTCTGGGATCTGGGGGCCACCCTTTGTTAAAGGTTGCTTCCAAAGTCCTAGGAACCCCCTGGCCGCATGACCCCCCAAAACCACCAGACAGGGTTGTGGGGATGAGGCTCTTGTCCTCCTCTACATGGGAGTAAGGTGCTTTTGGGTGTGCGGTGCAGAGGCCCCCTGGCCCAAAGCAACAAAACCCCCCCATGTTGAGGGCATGTGTCCTGCTGTGGTCCAGGGGGTGTTTGGTCCGCTTGCTCGTTCTCTTTCCTGGCCTGACAAGCTGCATGCTTGTATAAGGGTCTGGTAGGGGTTTTGGGGGTAACCCACGCTGTCTTTTTGTTGTGGGCATACCCTCAAACTCAATACCACACACAAAAGGCCTGGTTGTGAACTTGGGGGGACACCCACGGTGGGTTGTTCAATTTTTGGGTGTAGTTCCCCCTCAAAAATCTTCACAACGCAAGTGGCCCCGCAAGTCAGAGCATCCTGATCCGACTTACGGTGCGACTTCCATTCAAATAAAGAGGCTCCCATAGGGAACTAGTGTTGTAAATTGGAGGCTAAAAATAACACTGATAAAAATCATTATGAAAAAACCTACGTGGGCACACAATTGGCTCTTGGACACTTGGTCCTGGTTCCTCCACAGTTTCGGAACTGGCTTCCATGCTGCTTGGCAAGTTGCCAGGAGATCGGGCTTC
>NW_028119136.1:0-21083 GCF_965119305.1 Pelophylax lessonae | reverse complement strand
TACCCACCCTTGCCTCCTTTTCCGCGCAGCTCCCGATTCCCCCCTCTCTTTCGCACCCTCCATGTCATATTCCGCTCCAGGAGCTCCATCATAGCTCCTCACTGTCGCTGGGAGGATGTTTTCTCCTCCGCTCGCCCCTTTCACCGTCATTTTCTCTCTACCCACCCTTGCCTCCTTCTCCGCGCAGCTCTCGATTCCCCCCTCTCTTTCGCACCCTCCATGTCATATTCCGCTCCAGGAGCTCCATCATAGCTAATCGCTGTCGCTGGGAGGATGTTTTCTCCTCCGCTCGCCCCTTCCACCGTCATTTTCTCTCTACCCACCCTTGCCTCCTTTTCCGCGCAGCTCTCGATTCCCCCCTCTCTTTCGCACCCTCCATGTCATATTCCGCTCCAGGAGTTCCATCATAGCTCCTCACTGTCGCTGGGAGGATGTTTTCTCCTCCGCTCGCCCCTTCCACCGTCATTTTCTCTCTACCCACCCTTGCCTCCTTTTCCGCGCAGCTCTCGATTCCCCCCTCTCTTTCGCACCCTCCATGTCATATTCCGCTCCAGGAGCTCCATCATAGCTCCTTGCTGTCGCTGGGAGGATGTTTTCTCCTCCGCTCGCCCCTTCCACCGTCATTTTCTCTCTACCCACCCTTGCCTCCTTTTCCGCGCAGCTCTCGATTCCCCCCTCTCTTTCGCACCCTCCATGTCATATTCCGCTCCAGGAGTTCCATCATAGCTCCTCACTGTCGCTGGGAGGATGTTTTCTCCTCCGCTCGCCCCTTCCACCGTCATTTTCTCTCTACCCACCCTTGCCTCCTTTTCCGCGCAGCTCTCGATTCCCCCCTCTCTTTCGCACCCTCCATGTCATATTCCGCTCCAGGAGTTCCATCATAGCTCCTCACTGTCGCTGGGAGGAAGTTTTCTCCTCCGCTCGCCCCTTCCACCGTCATTTTCTCTCTACCCACCCTTGCCTCCTTTTCCGCGCAGCTCTCAATTCCCCCCTCTCTTTCGCACCCTCCATGTCATATTCCGCTCCAGGAGTTCCATCATAGCTCCTCACTGTCGCTGGGAGGATGTTTTCTCCTCCGCTCGCCCCTTCCACCGTCATTTTCTCTCTACCCACCCTTGCCTCCTTTTCCGCGCAGCTCTCGATTCCCCCCTCTCTTTCACACCCTCCATGTCATATTCCGCTCCAGGAGTTCCATCATAGCTCCTCACTGTCGCTGGGAGGATGTTTTCTCCTCCGCTCGCCCCTTCCACCGTCATTTTCTCTCTACCCACCCTTGCCTCCTTTTCCGCGCAGCTCTCGATTCCCCCCTCTCTTTCGCACCCTCCATGTCATATTCCGCTCCAGGAGTTCCATCATAGCTCCTCACTGTCGCTGGGAGGATGTTTTCTCCTCCGCTCGCCCCTTCCACCGTCATTTTCTCTCTACCCACCCTTGCCTCCTTTTCCGCGCAGCTCTCGATTCCCCCCTCTCTTTCGCACCCTCCATGTCATATTCCGCTCCAGGAGCTCCATCATAGCTCCTCACTGTCGCTGGGAGGATGTTTTCTCCTCCGCTCGCCCCTTCCACCGTCATTTTCTCTCTACCCACCCTTGCCTCCTTCTCCGCGCAGCTCTCGATTCCCCCCTCTCTTTCGCACCCTCCATGTCATATTCCGCTCCAGGAGCTCCATCATAGCTAATCGCTGTCGCTGGGAGGATGTTTTCTCCTCCGCTCGCCCCTTCCACCGTCATTTTCTCTCTACCCACCCTTGCCTCCTTTTCCGCGCAGCTCTCGATTCCCCCCTCTCTTTCGCACCCTCCATGTCATATTCCGCTCCAGGAGTTCCATCATAGCTCCTCACTGTCGCTGGGAGGATGTTTTCTCCTCCGCTCGCCCCTTCCACCGTCATTTTCTCTCTACCCACCCTTGCCTCCTTTTCCGCGCAGCTCTCGATTCCCCCCTCTCTTTCGCACCCTCCATGTCATATTCCGCTCCAGGAGCTCCATCATAGCTCCTTGCTGTCGCTGGGAGGATGTTTTCTCCTCCGCTCGCCCCTTCCACCGTCATTTTCTCTCTACCCACCCTTGCCTCCTTTTCCGCGCAGCTCTCGATTCCCCCCTCTCTTTCACACCCTCCATGTCATATTCCGCTCCAGGAGTTCCATCATAGCTCCTCACTGTCGCTGGGAGGATGTTTTCTCCTCCGCTCGCCCCTTCCACCGTCATTTTCTCTCTACCCACCCTTGCCTCCTTTTCCGCGCAGCTCTCGATTCCCCCCTCTCTTTCGCACCCTCCATGTCATATTCCGCTCCAGGAGTTCCATCATAGCTCCTCACTGTCGCTGGGAGGATGTTTTCTCCTCCGCTCGCCCCTTCCACCGTCATTTTCTCTCTACCCACCCTTGCCTCCTTTTCCGCGCAGCTCTCGATTCCCCCCTCTCTTTCGCACCCTCCATGTCATATTCCGCTCCAGGAGCTCCATCATAGCTCCTCACTGTCGCTGGGAGGATGTTTTCTCCTCCGCTCGCCCCTTCCACCGTCATTTTCTCTCTACCCACCCTTGCCTCCTTCTCCGCGCAGCTCTCGATTCCCCCCTCTCTTTCGCACCCTCCATGTCATATTCCGCTCCAGGAGCTCCATCATAGCTAATCGCTGTCGCTGGGAGGATGTTTTCTCCTCCGCTCGCCCCTTCCACCGTCATTTTCTCTCTACCCACCCTTGCCTCCTTTTCCGCGCAGCTCTCGATTCCCCCCTCTCTTTCGCACCCTCCATGTCATATTCCGCTCCAGGAGTTCCATCATAGCTCCTCACTGTCGCTGGGAGGATGTTTTCTCCTCCGCTCGCCCCTTCCACCGTCATTTTCTCTCTACCCACCCTTGCCTCCTTTTCCGCGCAGCTCTCGATTCCCCCCTCTCTTTCGCACCCTCCATGTCATATTCCGCTCCAGGAGCTCCATCATAGCTCCTTGCTGTCGCTGGGAGGATGTTTTCTCCTCCGCTCGCCCCTTCCACCGTCATTTTCTCTCTACCCACCCTTGCCTCCTTTTCCGCGCAGCTCTCGATTCCCCCCTCTCTTTCGCACCCTCCATGTCATATTCCGCTCCAGGAGTTCCATCATAGCTCCTCACTGTCGCTGGGAGGATGTTTTCTCCTCCGCTCGCCCCTTCCACCGTCATTTTCTCTCTACCCACCCTTGCCTCCTTTTCCGCGCAGCTCTCGATTCCCCCCTCTCTTTCGCACCCTCCATGTCATATTCCGCTCCAGGAGCTCCATCATAGCTCCTCACTGTCGCTGGGAGGATGTTTTCTCCTCCGCTCGCCCCTTTCACCGTCATTTTCTCTCTACCCACCCTTGCCTCCTTCTCCGCGCAGCTCTCGATTCCCCCCTCTCTTTCGCACCCTCCATGTCATATTCCGCTCCAGGAGCTCCATCATAGCTAATCGCTGTCGCTGGGAGGATGTTTTCTCCTCCGCTCGCCCCTTCCACCGTCATTTTCTCTCTACCCACCCTTGCCTCCTTTTCCGCGCAGCTCTCGATTCCCCCCTCTCTTTCGCACCCTCCATGTCATATTCCGCTCCAGGAGTTCCATCATAGCTCCTCACTGTCGCTGGGAGGATGTTTTCTCCTCCGCTCGCCCCTTCCACCGTCATTTTCTCTCTACCCACCCTTGCCTCCTTTTCCGCGCAGCTCTCGATTCCCCCCTCTCTTTCGCACCCTCCATGTCATATTCCGCTCCAGGAGCTCCATCATAGCTCCTTGCTGTCGCTGGGAGGATGTTTTCTCCTCCGCTCGCCCCTTCCACCGTCATTTTCTCTCTACCCACCCTTGCCTCCTTTTCCGCGCAGCTCTCGATTCCCCCCTCTCTTTCGCACCCTCCATGTCATATTCCGCTCCAGGAGTTCCATCATAGCTCCTCACTGTCGCTGGGAGGATGTTTTCTCCTCCGCTCGCCCCTTCCACCGTCATTTTCTCTCTACCCACCCTTGCCTCCTTTTCCGCGCAGCTCTCGATTCCCCCCTCTCTTTCGCACCCTCCATGTCATATTCCGCTCCAGGAGCTCCATCATAGCTACTCACTGTCGCTGGGAGGATGTTTTCTCCTCCGCTCGCCCCTTTCACCGTCATTTTCTCTCTACCCACCCTTGCCTCCTTCTCCGCGCAGCTCTCGATTCCCCCCTCTCTTTCGCACCCTCCATGTCATATTCCGCTCCAGGAGCTCCATCATAGCTAATCGCTGTCGCTGGGAGGATGTTTTCTCCTCCGCTCGCCCCTTCCACCGTCATTTTCTCTCTACCCACCCTTGCCTCCTTTTCCGCGCAGCTCTCGATTCCCCCCTCTCTTTCGCACCCTCCATGTCATATTCCGCTCCAGGAGTTCCATCATAGCTCCTCACTGTCGCTGGGAGGATGTTTTCTCCTCCGCTCGCCCCTTCCACCGTCATTTTCTCTCTACCCACCCTTGCCTCCTTTTCCGCGCAGCTCTCAATTCCCCCCTCTCTTTCGCACCCTCCATGTCATATTCCGCTCCAGGAGCTCCATCATAGCTCCTTGCTGTCGCTGGGAGGATGTTTTCTCCTCCGCTCGCCCCTTCCACCGTCATTTTCTCTCTACCCACCCTTGCCTCCTTTTCCGCGCAGCTCTCGATTCCCCCCTCTCTTTCGCACCCTCCATGTCATATTCCGCTCCAGGAGTTCCATCATAGCTCCTCACTGTCGCTGGGAGGATGTTTTCTCCTCCGCTCGCCCCTTCCACCGTCATTTTCTCTCTACCCACCCTTGCCTCCTTTTCCGCGCAGCTCTCGATTCCCCCCTCTCTTTCGCACCCTCCATGTCATATTCCGCTCCAGGAGTTCCATCATAGCTCCTCACTGTCGCTGGGAGGATGTTTTCTCCTCCGCTCGCCCCTTCCACCGTCATTTTCTCTCTACCCACCCTTGCCTCCTTTTCCGCGCAGCTCTCGATTCCCCCCTCTCTTTCGCACCCTCCATGTCATATTCCGCTCCAGGAGTTCCATCATAGCTCCTCACTGTCGCTGGGAGGATGTTTTCTCCTCCGCTCGCCCCTTCCACCGTCATTTTCTCTCTACCCACCCTTACCTCCTTTTCCGCGCAACTCTCGATTCCCCCCTCTCTTTCGCACCCTCCATGTCATATTCCGCTCCAGGAGCTCCATCATAGCTCCTTGCTGTCGCTGGGAGGATGTTTTCTCCTCCGCTCGCCCCTTCCACCGTCATTTTCTCTCTACCCACCCTTGCCTCCTTTTCCGCGCAGCTCTCGATTCCCCCCTCTCTTTCACACCCTCCATGTCATATTCCGCTCCAGGAGTTCCATCATAGCTCCTCACTGTCGCTGGGAGGATGTTTTCTCCTCCGCTCGCCCCTTCCACCGTCATTTTCTCTCTACCCACCCTTGCCTCCTTTTCCGCGCAGCTCTCGATTCCCCCCTCTCTTTCGCACCCTCCATGTCATATTCCGCTCCAGGAGTTCCATCATAGCTCCTCACTGTCGCTGGGAGGATGTTTTCTCCTCCGCTCGCCCCTTCCACCGTCATTTTCTCTCTATCCACCCTTGCCTCCTTTTCCGCGCAGCTCTCGATTCCCCCCTCTCTTTCGCACCCTCCATGTCATATTCCGCTCCAGGAGTTCCATCATAGCTCCTCACTGTCGCTGGGAGGATGTTTTCTCCTCCGCTCGCCCCTTCCACCGTCATTTTCTCTCTACCCACCCTTGCCTCCTTTTCCGCGCAGCTCTCGATTCCCCCCTCTCTTTCGCACCCTCCATGTCATATTCCGCTCCAGGAGCTCCATCATAGCTCCTTGCTGTCGCTGGGAGGATGTTCTCTCCTCCGCTCGCCCCTTCCACCGTCATTTTCTCTCTACCCACCCTTGCCTCCTTTTCCGCGCAGCTCTCGATTCCCCCTCTCTTTCGCACCCTCCATGTCATATTCCGCTCCAGGAGTTCCATCATAGCTCCTCACTGTCGCTGGGAGGATGTTTTCTCCTCCGCTCGCCCCTTCCACCGTCATTTTCTCTCTACCCACCCTTGCCTCCTTTTCCGCGCAGCTCTCGATTCCCCCCTCTCTTTCGCACCCTCCATGTCATATTCCGCTCCAGGAGTTCCATCATAGCTCCTCACTGTCGCTGGGAGGATGTTTTCTCCTCCGCTCGCCCCTTCCACCGTCATTTTCTCTCTACCCACCCTTGCCTCCTTTTCCGCGCAGCTCTCGATTCCCCCCTCTCTTTCGCACCCTCCATGTCATATTCCGCTCCAGGAGCTCCATCATAGCTCCTTGCTGTCGCTGGGAGGATGTTTTCTCCTCCGCTCGCCCCTTCCACCGTTATTTTCTCTCTACCCACCCTTGCCTCCTTTTCCGCGCAGCTCTCGATTCCCCCCTCTCTTTCACACCCTCCATGTCATATTCCGCTCCAGGAGTTCCATCATAGCTCCTCACTGTCGCTGGGAGGATGTTTTCTCCTCCGCTCGCCCCTTCCACCGTCATTTTCTCTCTACCCACCCTTGCCTCCTTTTCCGCGCAGCTCTCGATTCCCCCCTCTCTTTCGCACCCTCCGTGTCATATTCCGCTCCAGGAGTTCCATCATAGCTCCTCACTGTCGCTGGGAGGATGTTTTCTCCTCCGCTCGCCCCTTCCACCGTCATTTTCTCTCTACCCACCCTTGCCTCCTTTTCCGCGCAGCTCTCGATTCCCCCCTCTCTTTCGCACCCTCCATGTCATATTCCGCTCCAGGAGTTCCATCATAGCTCCTCACTGTCGCTGGGAGGATGTTTTCTCCTCCGCTCGCCCCTTCCACCGTCATTTTCTCTCTACCCACCCTTGCCTCCTTTTCCGCGCAGCTCTCGATTCCCCCCTCTCTTTCGCACCCTCCATGTCATATTCCGCTCCAGGAGCTCCATCATAGCTCCTTGCTGTCGCTGGGAGGATGTTCTCTCCTCCGCTCGCCCCTTCCACCGTCATTTTCTCTCTACCCACCCTTGCCTCCTTTTCCGCGCAGCTCTCGATTCCCCCCTCTCTTTCGCACCCTCCATGTCATATTCCGCTCCAGGAGTTCCATCATAGCTCCTCACTGTCGCTGGGAGGATGTTTTCTCCTCCGCTCGCCCCTTCCACCGTCATTTTCTCTCTACCCACCCTTGCCTCCTTTTCCGCGCAGCTCTCGATTCCCCCCTCTCTTTCGCACCCTCCATGTCATATTCCGCTCCAGGAGCTCCATCATAGCTCCTCACTGTCGCTGGGAGGATGTTTTCTCCTCCGCTCGCCCCTTCCACCGTCATTTTCTCTCTACCCACCCTTGCCTCCTTCTCCGCGCAGCTCTCGATTCCCCCCTCTCTTTCGCACCCTCCATGTCATATTCCGCTCCAGGAGCTCCATCATAGCTAATCGCTGTCGCTGGGAGGATGTTTTCTCCTCCGCTCGCCCCTTCCACCGTCATTTTCTCTCTACCCACCCTTGCCTCCTTTTCCGCGCAGCTCTCGATTCCCCCCTCTCTTTCGCACCCTCCATGTCATATTCCGCTCCAGGAGTTCCATCATAGCTCCTCACTGTCGCTGGGAGGATGTTTTCTCCTCCGCTCGCCCCTTCCACCGTCATTTTCTCTCTACCCACCCTTGCCTCCTTTTCCGCGCAGCTCTCGATTCCCCCCTCTCTTTCGCACCCTCCATGTCATATTCCGCTCCAGGAGCTCCATCATAGCTCCTTGCTGTCGCTGGGAGGATGTTTTCTCCTCCGCTCGCCCCTTCCACCGTCATTTTCTCTCTACCCACCCTTGCCTCCTTTTCCGCGCAGCTCTCGATTCCCCCCTCTCTTTCGCACCCTCCATGTCATATTCCGCTCCAGGAGTTCCATCATAGCTCCTCACTGTCGCTGGGAGGATGTTTTCTCCTCCGCTCGCCCCTTCCACCGTCATTTTCTCTCTACCCACCCTTGCCTCCTTTTCCGCGCAGCTCTCAATTCCCCCCTCTCTTTCGCACCCTCCATGTCATATTCCGCTCCAGGAGCTCCATCATAGCTCCTTGCTGTCGCTGGGAGGATGTTTTCTCCTCCGCTCGCCCCTTCCACCGTCATTTTCTCTCTACCCACCCTTGCCTCCTTTTCCGCGCAGCTCTCGATTCCCCCCTCTCTTTCGCACCCTCCATGTCATATTCCGCTCCAGGAGTCCATCATAGCTCCTCACTGTCGCTGGGAGGATGTTTTCTCCTCCGCTCGCCCCTTCCACCGTCATTTTCTCTCTACCCACCCTTGCCTCCTTTTCCGCGCAGCTCTCGATTCCCCCCTCTCTTTCGCACCCTCCATGTCATATTCCGCGTCCAGGAGTTCCATCATAGCTCCTCACTGTCGCTGGGAGGATGTTTTCTCCTCCGCTCGCCCCTTCCACCGTCATTTTCTCTCTACCCACCCTTGCCTCCTTTTCCGCGCAGCTCTCGATTCCCCCCTCTCTTTCGCACCCTCCATGTCATATTCCGCTCCAGGAGTTCCATCATAGCTCCTCACTGTCGCTGGGAGGATGTTTTCTCCTCCGCTCGCCCCTTCCACCGTCATTTTCTCTCTACCCACCCTTGCCTCCTTTTCCGCGCAGCTCTCGATTCCCCCCTCTCTTTCGCACCCTCCATGTCATATTCCGCTCCAGGAGTTCCATCATAGCTCCTCACTGTCGCTGGGAGGATGTTTTCTCCTCCGCTCGCCCCTTCCACCGTCATTTTCTCTCTACCCACCCTTGCCTCCTTTTCCGCGCAGCTCTCGATTCCCCCCTCTCTTTCGCACCCTCCATGTCATATTCCGCTCCAGGAGTTCCATCATAGCTCCTCACTGTCGCTGGGAGGATGTTTTCTCCTCCGCTCGCCCCTTCCACCGTCATTTTCTCTCTACCCACCCTTGCCTCCTTTTCCGCGCAGCTCTCGATTCCCCCCCTCTCTTTCGCACCCTCCATGTCATATTCCGCTCCAGGAGTTCCATCATAGCTCCTCACTGTCGCTGGGAGGATGTTTTCTCCTCCGCTCGCCCCTTCCACCGTCATTTTCTCTCTACCCACCCTTGCCTCCTTTTCCGCGCAGCTCTCGATTCCCCCCTCTCTTTCGCACCCTCCATGTCATATTCCGCTCCAGGAGTTCCATCATAGCTCCTCACTGTCGCTGGGAGGATGTTTTCTCCTCCGCTCGCCCCTTCCACCGTCATTTTCTCTCTACCCACCCTTGCCTCCTTTTCCGCGCAGCTCTCGATTCCCCCTCTCTTTCGCACCCTCCATGTCATATTCCGCTCCAGGAGTTCCATCATAGCTCCTCACTGTCGCTGGGAGGATGTTTTCTCCTCCGCTCGCCCCTTCCACCGTCATTTTCTCTCTACCCACCCTTGCCTCCTTTTCCGCGCAGCTCTCGATTCCCCCCTCTCTTTCGCACCCTCCATGTCATATTCCGCTCCAGGAGCTCCATCATAGCTCCTTGCTGTCGCTGGGAGGATGTTCTCTCCTCCGCTCGCCCCTTCCACCGTCATTTTCTCTCTACCCACCCTTGCCTCCTTTTCCGCGCAGCTCTCGATTCCCCCCTCTCTTTCGCACCCTCCATGTCATATTCCGCTCCAGGAGTTCCATCATAGCTCCTCACTGTCGCTGGGAGGATGTTTTCTCCTCCGCTCGCCCCTTCCACCGTCATTTTCTCTCTACCCACCCTTGCCTCCTTGTCCGCGCAGCTCTCGATTCCCCCCTCTCTTTCGCACCCTCCATGTCATATTCCGCTCCAGGAGTTCCATCACAGCTCCTCACTGTCGCTGGGAGGATGTTTTCTCCTCCGCTCGCCCCTTCCACCGTCATTTTCTCTCTACCCACCCTTGCCTCCTTTTCCGCGCAGCTCTCGATTCCCCCCTCTCTTTCGCACCCTCCATGTCATATTCCGCTCCAGGAGTTCCATCATAGCTCCTCACTGTCGCTGGGAGGATGTTTTCTCCTCCGCTCGCCCCTTCCACCGTCATTTTTTCTCTACCCACCCTTGCCTCCTTTTCCGCGCAGCTCTCGATTCCCCCCTCTCTTTCGCACCCTCCATGTCATATTCCGCTCCAGGAGCTCCATCATAGCTCCTTGCTGTCGCTGGGAGGATGTTTTCTCCTCCGCTCGCCCCTTCCACCGTCATTTTCTCTCTACCCACCCTTGCCTCCTTTTCCACGCAGCTGTCGATTCCCCCTCTCTTTCGCACCCTCCATGTCATATTCCGCTCCAGGAGTTCCATCATAGCTCCTCACTGTCGCTGGGAGGAAGTTTTCTCCTCCGCTCGCCCCTTCCACCGTCATTTTCTCTCTACCCACCCTTGCCTCCTTTTCCGCGCAGCTCTCGATTCCCCCCTCTCTTTCGCACCCTCCATGTCATATTCCGCTCCAGGAGCTCCATCATAGCTCCTCGCTGTCGCTGGGAGGATGTTTTCTCCTCCGCTCGCCCCTTCCACCGTCATTTTCTCTCTACCCACCCTTGCCTACTTTTCCGCGCAGCTCTCGATTCCCCCCTCTCTTTCGCACCCTCAATGTCATATTCCGCTCCAGGAGTTCCATCATAGCTCCTCACTGTCGCTGGGAGGATGTTTTCTCCTCCGCTCGCCCCTTCCACCGTCATTTTCTCTCTACCCACCCTTGCCTCCTTTTCCGCGCAGCTCTCGATTCCCCCCTCTCTTTCGCACCCTCCATGTCATATTCCGCTCCAGGAGTTCCATCATAGCTCCTCACTGTCGCTGGGAGGAAGTTTTCTCCTCCGCTCGCCCCTTCCACCGTCATTTTCTCTCTACCCACCCTTGCCTCCTTTTCCGCGCAGCTCTCGATTCCCCCCTCTCTTTCGCACCCTCCATGTCATATTCCGCTCCAGGAGCTCCATCATAGCTCCTTGCTGTCGCTGGGAGGATGTTTTCTCCTCCGCTCGCCCCTTCCACCGTCATTTTCTCTCTACCCACCCTTGCCTCCTTTTCCGCGCAGCTCTCGATTCCCCCCTCTCTTTCGCACCCTCCATGTCATATTCCGCTCCAGGAGTTCCATCATAGCTCCTCACTGTCGCTGGGAGGATGTTTTCTCCTCCGCTCGCCCCTTCCACCATCATTTTCTCTCTACCCACCCTTGCCTCCTTTTCCGCGCAGCTCTCGATTCCCTCCTCTCTTTCGCACCCTCCATGTCATATTCCGCTCCAGGAGTTCCATCATAGCTCCTCACTGTCGCTGGGAGGAAGTTTTCTCCTCCGCTCGCCCCTTCCACCGTCATTTTCTCTCTACCCACCCTTGCCTCCTTTTCCGCGCAGCTCTCGATTCCCCCCTCTCTTTCGCACCCTCCATGTCATATTCCGCTCCAGGAGCTCCATCATAGCTCCTTGCTGTCGCTGGGAGGATGTTTTCTCCTCCGCTCGCCCCTTCCACCGTCATTTTCTCTCTACCCACCCTTGCCTCCTTTTCCGCGCAGCTCTCGATTCCCCCCTCTCTTTCGCACCCTCCATGTCATATTCCGCTCCAGGAGTTCCATCATAGCTCCTCACTGTCGCTGGGAGGATGTTTTCTCCTCCGCTCGCCCCTTCCACCGTCATTTTCTCTCTACCCACCCTTGCCTCCTTCTCCGCGCAGCTCTCGATTCCCCCCTCTCTTTCGCACCCTCCATGTCATATTCCGCCCCAGGAGCTCCATCATAGCTAATCGCTGTCGCTGGGAGGATGTTTTCTCCTCCGCTCGCCCCTTCCACCGTCATTTTCTCTCTACCCACCCTTGCCTCCTTTTCCGCGCAGCTCTCGATTCCCCCCTCTCTTTCGCACCCTCCATGTCATATTCCGCTCCAGGAGTTCCATCATAGCTCCTCACTGTCGCTGGGAGGATGTTTTCTCCTCCGCTCGCCCCTTCCACCGTCATTTTCTCTCTACCCACCCTTGCCTCCTTTTCCGCGCAGCTCTCGATTCCCCCCTCTCTTTCGCACCCTCCATGTCATATTCCGCTCCAGGAGTTCCATCATAGCTCCTCACTGTCGCTGGGAGGATGTTTTCTCCTCCGCTCGCCCCTTCCACCGTCATTTTCTCTCTACCCAACCTTGCCTCCTTCTCCGCGCAGCTCTCGATTCCCCCCTCTCTTTCGCACCCTCCATGTCATATTCCGCTCCAGGAGCTCCATCATAGCTCCTCGCTGTCGCTGGGAGGATGTTTTCTCCTCCGCTCGCCCCTTCCACCGTCATTTTCTCTCTACCCACCCTTGCCTCCTTTTCCGTGCAGCTCTCGATTCCCCCCTCTCTTTCGCACCCTCCATGTCATATTCCGCTCCAGGAGTTCCATCATAGCTCCTCACTGTCGCTGGGAGGATGTTTTCTCCTCCGCTCGCCTCTTCCACCGTCATTTTCTCTCTACCCACCCTTGCCTCCTTTTCCGCGCAGCTCTCGATTCCCCCCTCTCTTTCACACCCTCCATGTCATATTCCGCTCCAGGAGTTCCATCATAGCTCCTCACTGTCGCTGGGAGGAAGTTTTCTCCTCCGCTCGCCCCTTCCACCGTCATTTTCTCTCTACCCACCCTTGCCTCCTTTTCCGCGCAGCTCTCGATTCCCCCCTCTCTTTCGCACCCTCCATGTCATATTCCGCTCCAGGAGCTCCATCATAGCTCCTTGCTGTCGCTGGGAGGATGTTTTCTCCTCCGCTCGCCCCTTCCACCGTCATTTTCTCTCTACCCACCCTTGCCTCCTTTTCCGCGCAGCTCTCGATTCCCCCCTCTCTTTCGCACCCTCCATGTCATATTCCGCTCCAGGAGTTCCATCATAGCTCCTTACTGTCGCTGGGAGGATGTTTTCTCCTCCGCTCGCCCCTTCCACCGTCATTTTCTCTCTACCCACCCTTGCCTCCTTTTCCGCGCAGCTCTCGATTCCCCCCTCTCTTTCGCACCCTCCATGTCATATTCCGCTCCAGGAGCTCCATCATAGCTCCTCGCTGTCGCTGGGAGGATGTTTTCTCCTCCGCTCGCCCCTTCCACCGTCATTTTCTCTCTACCCACCCTTGCCTCCTTTTCCGCGCAGCTCTCGATTCCTCCCTCTCTTTCGCACCCTCAATGTCATATTCCGCTCCAGGAGTTCCATCATAGCTCCTCACTGTCGCTGGGAGGATGTTTTCTCCTCCGCTCGCCCCTTCCACCGTCATTTTCTCTCTACCCACCCTTGCCTCCTTTTCCGCGCAGCTCTCGATTCCCCCCTCTCTTTCGCACCCTCCATGTCATATTCCGCTCCAGGAGTTCCATCATAGCTCCTCACTGTCGCTGGGAGGAAGTTTTCTCCTCCGCTCGCCCCTTCCACCGTCATTTTCTCTCTACCCACCCTTGCCTCCTTTTCCGCGCAGCTCTCGATTCCCCCCTCTCTTTCGCACCCTCCATGTCATATTCCGCTCCAGGAGCTCCATCATAGCTCCTTGCTGTCGCTGGGAGGATGTTTTCTCCTCCGCTCGCCCCTTCCACCGTCATTTTCTCTCTACCCACCCTTGCCTCCTTTTCCGCGCAGCTCTCGATTCCCCCCTCTCTTTCGCACCCTCCATGTCATATTCCGCTCCAGGAGTTCCATCATAGCTCCTCACTGTCGCTGGGAGGATGTTTTCTCCTCCGCTCGCCCCTTCCACCGTCATTTTCTCTCTACCCACCCTTGCCTCCTTCTCCGCGCAGCTCTCGATTACCCCCTCTCTTTCGCACCCTCCATGTCATATTCCGCTCCAGGAGCTCCATCATAGCTCCTCGCTGTCGCTGGGAGGATGTTTTCTCCTCCGCTCGCCCCTTCCACCGTCATTTTCTCTCTACCCACCCTTGCCTCCTTTTCCGCGCAGCTCTCGATTCCCCCCTCTCTTTCGCACCCTCCATGTCATATTCCGCTCCAGGAGTTCCATCATAGCTCCTCACTGTCGCTGGGAGGATGTTTTCTCCTCCGCTCGCCTCTTCCACCGTCATTTTCTCTCTACCCACCCTTGCCTCCTTTTCCGCGCAGCTCTCGATTCCCCCCTCTCTTTCGCACCCTCCATGTCATATTCCGCTCCAGGAGTTCCATCATAGCTCCTCACTGTCGCTGGGAGGAAGTTTTCTCCTCCGCTCGCCCCTTCCACCGTCATTTTCTCTCTACCCACCCTTGCCTCCTTTTCCGCGCAGCTCTCGATTCCCCCCTCTCTTTCGCACCCTCCATGTCATATTCCGCTCCAGGAGCTCCATCATAGCTCCTTGCTGTCGCTGGGAGGATGTTTTCTCCTCCGCTCGCCCCTTCCACCGTCATTTTCTCTCTACCCACCCTTGCCTCCTTTTCCGCGCAGCTCTCGATTCCCCCCTCTCTTTCGCACCCTCCATGTCATATTCCGCTCCAGGAGCTCCATCATAGCTCCTTGCTGTCGCTGGGAGGATGTTTTCTCCTCCGCTCGCCCCTTCCACCGTCATTTTCTCTCTACCCACCCTTGCCTCCTTTTCCGCGCAGCTCTCGATTCCCCCCTCTCTTTCGCACCCTCCATGTCATATTCCGCTCCAGGAGCTCCATCATAGCTCCTTGCTGTCGCTGGGAGGATGTTTTCTCCTCCGCTCGCCCCTTCCACCGTCATTTTCTCTCTACCCACCCTTGCCTCCTTTTCCGCGCAGCTCTCGATTCCCCCCTCTCTTTCGCACCCTCCATGTCATATTCCGCTCCAGGAGCTCCATCATAGCTCCTCGCTGTCGCTGGGAGGATGTTTTCTCCTCCGCTCGCCCCTTCCACCGTCATTTTCTCTCTACCCACCCTTGCCTCCTTTTCCGCGCAGCTCTCGATTCCCCCCTCTCTTTCGCACCCTCAATGTCATATTCCACTCCAGGAGTTCCATCATAGCTCCTCACTGTCGCTGGGAGGATGTTTTCTCCTCCGCTCGCCCCTTCCACCGTCATTTTCTCTCTACCCACCCTTGCCTCCTTTTCCGCGCAGCTCTCGATTCCCCCCTCTCTTTCGCACCCTCCATGTCATATTCCGCTCCAGGAGTTCCATCATAGCTCCTCACTGTCGCTGGGAGGAAGTTTTCTCCTCCGCTCGCCCCTTCCACCGTCATTTTCTCTCTACCCACCCTTGCCTCCTTTTCCGCGCAGCTCTCGATTCCCCCCTCTCTTTCGCACCCTCAATGTCATATTCCGCTCCAGGAGTTCCATCATAGCTCCTCACTGTCGCTGGGAGGATGTTTTCTCCTCCGCTCGCCCCTTCCACCGTCATTTTCTCTCTACCCACCCTTGCCTCCTTTTCCGCGCAGCTCTCGATTCCCCCCTCTCTTTCGCACCCTCCATGTCATATTCCGCTCCAGGAGTTCCATCATAGCTCCTCACTGTCGCTGGGAGGAAGTTTTCTCCTCCGCTCGCCCCTTCCACCGTCATTTTCTCTCTACCCACCCTTGCCTCCTTTTCCGCGCAGCTCTCGATTCCCCCCTCTCTTTCGCACCCTCCATGTCATATTCCGCTCCAGGAGCTCCATCATAGCTCCTTGCTGTCGCTGGGAGGATGTTTTCTCCTCCGCTCGCCCCTTCCACCGTCATTTTCTCTCTACCCACCCTTGCCTCCTTTTCCGCGCAGCTCTCGATTCCCCCCTCTCTTTCGCACCCTCCATGTCATATTCCGCTCCAGGAGTTCCATCATAGCTCCTCACTGTCGCTGGGAGGATGTTTTCTCCTCCGCTCGCCCCTTCCACCGTCATTTTCTCTCTACCCACCCTTGCCTCCTTTTCCGCGCAGCTCTCGATTCCCCCCTCTCTTTCGCACCCTCCATGTCATATTCCGCTCCAGGAGCTCCATCATAGCTCCTTGCTGTCGCTGGGAGGATGTTTTCTCCTCCGCTCGCCCCTTCCACCGTCATTTTCTCTCTACCCACCCTTGCCTCCTTTTCCGCGCAGCTCTCGATTCCCCCCTCTCTTTCGCACCCTCCATGTCATATTCCGCTCCAGGAGTTCCATCATAGCTCCTCACTGTCGCTGGGAGGATGTTTTCTCCTCCGCTCGCCCCTTCCACCGTCATTTTCTCTCTACCCACCCTTGCCTCCTTTTCCGCGCAGCTCTCGATTCCCCCCTCTCTTTCGCACCCTCCATGTCATATTCCGCTCCAGGAGTTCCATCATAGCTCCTCACTGTCGCTGGGAGGATGTTTTCTCCTCCGCTCGCCCCTTCCACCGTCATTTTCTCTCTACCCACCCTTGCCTCCTTTTCCGCGCAGCTCTCGATTCCCCCCTCTCTTTCGCACCCTCCATGTCATATTCCGCTCCAGGAGTTCCATCATAGCTCCTCACTGTCGCTGGGAGGATGTTTTCTCCTCCGCTCGCCCCTTCCACCGTCATTTTCTCTCTACCCACCCTTGCCTCCTTTTCCGCGCAGCTCTCAATTCCCCCCTCTCTTTCGCACCCTCCATGTCATATTCCGCTCCAGGAGCTCCATCATAGCTCCTTGCTGTCGCTGGGAGGATGTTTTCTCCTCCGCTCGCCCCTTCCACCGTCATTTTCTCTCTACCCACCCTTGCCTCCTTTTCCGCGCAGCTCTCGATTCCCCCCTCTCTTTCGCACCCTCCATGTCATATTCCGCTCCAGGAGTTCCATCATAGCTCCTCACTGTCGCTGGGAGGATGTTTTCTCCTCCGCTCGCCCCTTCCACCGTCATTTTCTCTCTACCCACCCTTGCCTCCTTTTCCGCGCAGCTCTCGATTCCCCCCTCTCTTTCGCACCCTCCATGTCATATTCCGCTCCAGGAGTTCCATCATAGCTCCTCACTGTCGCTGGGAGGATGTTTTCTCCTCCGCTCGCCCCTTCCACCGTCATTTTCTCTCTACCCACCCTTTCCTCCTTTTCCGCGCAGCTCTCGATTCCCCCCTCTCTTTCGCACCCTCCATGTCATATTCCGCTCCAGGAGTTCCATCATAGCTCCTCACTGTCGCTGGGAGGATGTTTTCTCCTCCGCTCGCCCCTTCCACCATCATTTTCTCTCTACCCACCCTTGCCTCCTTTTCCGCGCAGCTCTCGATTCCCCCCTCTCTTTCGCACCCTCCATGTCATATTCCGCTCCAGGAGTTCCATCATAGCTCCTCACTGTCGCTGGGAGGAAGTTTTCTCCTCCGCTCGCCCCTTCCACCGTCATTTTCTCTCTACCCACCCTTGCCTCCTTTTCCGCGCAGCTCTCGATTCCCCCCTCTCTTTCGCACCCTCCATGTCATATTCCGCTCCAGGAGCTCCATCATAGCTCCTTGCTGTCGCTGGGAGGATGTTTTCTCCTCCGCTCGCCCCTTCCACCGTCATTTTCTCTCTACCCACCCTTGCCTCCTTTTCCGCGCAGCTCTCGATTCCCCCCTCTCTTTCGCACCCTCCATGTCATATTCCGCTCCAGGAGTTCCATCATAGCTCCTCACTGTCGCTGGGAGGATGTTTTCTCCTCCGCTCGCCCCTTCCACCGTCATTTTCTCTCTACCCACCCTTGCCTCCTTCTCCGCGCAGCTCTCGATTCCCCCCTCTCTTTCGCACCCTCCATGTCATATTCCGCTCCAGGAGCTCCATCATAGCTAATCGCTGTCGCTGGGAGGATGTTTTCTCCTCCGCTCGCCCCTTCCACCGTCATTTTCTCTCTACCCACCCTTGCCTCCTTTTCCGCGCAGCTCTCGATTCCCCCCTCTCTTTCGCACCCTCCATGTCATATTCCGCTCCAGGAGTTCCATCATAGCTCCTCACTGTCGCTGGGAGGATGTTTTCTCCTCCGCTCGCCCCTTCCACCGTCATTTTCTCTCTACCCACCCTTGCCTCCTTTTCCGCGCAGCTCTCGATTCCCCCCTCTCTTTCGCACCCTCCATGTCATATTCCGCTCCAGGAGTTCCATCATAGCTCCTCACTGTCGCTGGGAGGATGTTTTCTCCTCCGCTCGCCCCTTCCACCGTCATTTTCTCTCTACCCACCCTTGCCTCCTTTTCCGCGCAGCTCTCGATTCCCCCCTCTCTTTCGCACCCTCCATGTCATATTCCGCTCCAGGAGCTCCATCATAGCTCCTTGCTGTCGCTGGGAGGATGTTTTCTCCTCCGCTCGCCCCTTCCACCGTCATTTTCTCTCTACCCACCCTTGCCTCCTTTTCCGCGCAGCTCTCGATTCCCCCCTCTCTTTCGCACCCTCCATGTCATATTCCGCTCCAGGAGTTCCATCATAGCTCCTCACTGTCGCTGGGAGGATGTTTTCTCCTCCGCTCGCCCCTTCCACCGTCATTTTCTCTCTACCCACCCTTGCCTCCTTTTCCGCGCAGCTCTCGATTCCCCCCTCTCTTTCGCACCCTCCATGTCATATTCCGCTCCAGGAGCTCCATCATAGCTCCTCGCTGTCGCTGGGAGGATGTTTTCTCCTCCGCTCGCCCCTTCCACCGTCATTTTCTCTCTACCCACCCTTGCCTCCTTTTCCGCTCAGCTCTCGATTCCCCCCTCTCTTTCGCACCCTCCATGTCATATTCCGCTCCAGGAGTTCCATCATAGCTCCTCACTGTCGCTGGGAGGATGTTTTCTCCTCCGCTCGCCCCTTCCACCATCATTTTCTCTCTACCCCCCCTTGCCTCCTTTTCCGCGCAGCTCTCGATTCCCCCCTCTCTTTCGCACCCTCCATGTCATATTCCGCTCCAGGAGTTCCATCATAGCTCCTCACTGTCGCTGGGAGGATGTTTTCTCCTCCGCTCGCCCCTTCCACCGTCATTTTCTCTCTACCCACCCTTGCCTCCTTTTCCGCGCAGCTCTCGATTCCCCCCTCTCTTTCGCACCCTCCATGTCATATTCCGCTCCAGGAGCTCCATCATAGCTCCTTGCTGTCGCTGGGAGGATGTTTTCTCCTCCGCTCGCCCCTTCCACCGTCATTTTCTCTCTACCCACCCTTGCCTCCTTTTCCGCGCAGCTCTCGATTCCCCCCTCTCTTTCGCACCCTCCATGTCATATTCCGCTCCAGGAGTTCCATCATAGCTCCTCACTGTCGCTGGGAGGATGTTTTCTCCTCCGCTCGCCCCTTCCACCGTCATTTTTTCTCTACCCACCCTTGCCTCCTTCTCCGCGCAGCTCTCGATTCCCCCCTCTCTTTCGCACCCTCCATGTCATATTCCGCTCCAGGAGCTCCATCATAGCTCCTCGCTGTCGCTGGGAGGATGTTTTCTCCTCCGCTCGCCCCTTCCACCGTCATTTTCTCTCTACCCACCCTTGCCTCCTTTTCCGCGCAGCTCTCGATTCCCCCCTCTCTTTCGCACCCTCCATGTCATATTCCGCTCCAGGAGCTCCATCATAGCTCCTTGCTGTCGCTGGGAGGATGTTTTCTCCTCCGCTCGCCCCTTCCACCGTCATTTTCTCTCTACCCACCCTTGCCTCCTTTTCCGCGCAGCTCTCGATTCCCCCCTCTCTTTCGCACCCTCCATGTCATATTCCGCTCCAGGAGTTCCATCATAGCTCCTCACTGTCGCTGGGAGGATGTTTTCTCCTCCGCTCGCCCCTTCCACCGTCATTTTCTCTCTACCCACCCTTGCCTCCTTCTCCGCGCAGCTCTCGATTCCCCCCTCTCTTTTGCACCCTCCATGTCATATTCCGCTCCAGGAGCTCCATCATAGCTCCTCGCTGTCGCTGGGAGGATGTTTTCTCCTCCGCTCGCCCCTTCCACCATCATTTTCTCTCTACCCACCCTTGCCTCCTTTTCCGCGCAGCTCTCGATTCCCCCCTCTCTTTCGCACCCTCCATGTCATATTCCGCTCCAGGAGTTCCATCATAGCTCCTCACTGTCGCTGGGAGGAAGTTTTCTCCTCCGCTCGCCCCTTCCACCGTCATTTTCTCTCTACCCACCCTTGCCTCCTTTTCCGCGCAGCTCTCGATTCCCCCCTCTCTTTCGCACCCTCCATGTCATATTCCGCTCCAGGAGCTCCATCATAGCTCCTTGCTGTCGCTGGGAGGATGTTTTCTCCTCCGCTCGCCCCTTCCACCGTCATTTTCTCTCTACCCACCCTTGCCTCCTTTTCCGCGCAGCTCTCGATTCCCCCCTCTCTTTCGCACCCTCCATGTCATATTCCGCTCCAGGAGTTCCATCATAGCTCCTCACTGTCGCTGGGAGGATGTTTTCTCCTCCGCTCGCCCCTTCCACCGTCATTTTCTCTCTACCCACCCTTGCCTCCTTCTCCGCGCAGCTCTCGATTCCCCCCTCTCTTTCGCACCCTCCATGTCATATTCCGCTCCAGGAGCTCCATCATAGCTAATCGCTGTCGCTGGGAGGATGTTTTCTCCTCCGCTCGCCCCTTCCACCGTCATTTTCTCTCTACCCACCCTTGCCTCCTTTTCCGCGCAGCTCTCGATTCCCCCCTCTCTTTCGCACCCTCCATGTCATATTCCGCTCCAGGAGTTCCATCATAGCTCCTCACTGTCGCTGGGAGGATGTTTTCTCCTCCGCTCGCCCCTTCCACCGTCATTTTCTCTCTACCCACCCTTGCCTCCTTTTCCGCGCAGCTCTCGATTCCCCCCTCTCTTTCGCACCCTCCATGTCATATTCCGCTCCAGGAGCTCCATCATAGCTCCTCGCTGTCGCTGGGAGGATGTTTTCTCCTCCGCTCGCCCCTTCCACCGTCATTTTCTCTCTACCCACCCTTGCCTCCTTTTCCGCGCAGCTCTCGATTCCCCCCTCTCTTTCGCACCCTCCATGTCATATTCCGCTCCAGGAGCTCCATCATAGCTCCTCGCTGTCGCTGGGAGGATGTTTTCTCCTCCGCTCGCCCCTTCCACCAGCATTTTCTCTCTACCCACCCTTGCCTCCTTTTCCGCGCAGCTCTCGATTCCTCCCTCTCTTTCGCACCCTCCATGTCATATTCCGCTCCAGGAGTTCCATCATAGCTCCTCACTGTCGCTGGGAGGATGTTTTCTCCTCCGCTCGCCCCTTCCACTGTCATTTTCTCTCTACCCACCCTTGCCTCCTTTTCCGCGCAGCTCTCGATTCCCCCCTCTCTTTCGCACCCTCCATGTCATATTCCGCTCCAGGAGCTCCATCATAGCTCCTTGCTGTCGCTGGGAGGATGTTTTCTCCTCCGCTCGCCCCTTCCACCGTCATTTTCTCTCTACCCACCCTTGCCTCCTTTTCCGCGCAGCTCTCGATTCCCCCCTCTCTTTCGCACCCTCCATGTCATATT